>NC_141060.1:57394272-57476772 GCF_041138505.1 Cibotium barometz
TACAATTAAGAAGAAAAATAAAAATAAAGCAAAGTTTTGGTAGCTTACCTCAAAAGACTAAGGAAGACCCAAACTATATGACAAATCAACAATATGGCAGCCCTATGAAAAGCTAATGTACCTACATTGATCCACAAAGTAGAATAGATGAGAGCTCTTTCCATCCCCTTAACTTCATTTCACATTTTTCCTTAAAACTTACATATATAAAAATAACAGACAAAATCTATAATCCTAAAACATTACATATATACTTATAAAAAGATAATAACAATGTCACAAATATTACAAAAACTATATAAAATCAACATGTCTTCCAATGACCAAACCAAGCTTAGAAATCTCTCTCTCTCTCTCTCTCTCTCTCTCTCTCTCTCTCTCTCTCTCTTCCCCCCATGTACATATAAGAGACAAAAAGCTATAAAAAGAGAATTTTCTATAAAAAAATCATTAAAAGAGACATTCTCTATAATCTCCATATAAATACTAAGAGATTATATCCACATATATAAATCAATCTCTCTCTCTCTCTCTCTCTCTCTCTCTCTCTCTCTCTCTCTCTCTCTCTCTCTCACACAATGATATCTGAGAGACAAAAAGAACCATACTTATCATTCGAGTACTTAGAGCCCAAAGTTACAAAAAGAAAATACTGTCATAAGCATTACAAAAGGATCATAACATCAACTTCCAATCGGTGAACCAAATGAATAATTACATTCCACGTGTTTGCAATCTATAACTCATTTTGGTAAGTAAAGGACCATCATTATCATTAGAGTACTCAGATCCCAAACTTACAAAAAGATAATAGTGTCATAAGCATTACAAAAGGATCATAAGATCAACTCCTAATTGGTGAACCAATTGAGTATCAACATGGGCACTTAACTTGTCTTGTTGCTCTTTTATAGCATCAATTGTCTTTCGACAACCAATATCACAAAGGTGTGCTCCGAAAGCACCACATGTATCCATTATGCGGAGGTAGGTAGCTTCGACAATATCCTTGATCTCATGATTGCCACTTATAATGGCAGAAACTGATTCTCGAGTTGAACTGCTCTCCCCACTTCCATGATTTCTTATGCACTGACGAAGACCAGCAATCAAGCTCTCCACATTTAACACATGGGAGTTTGTGTCGTTGACCAAATGGAGTATATTCTCTGATGTTACAGTTATTGTCTTCTTTCCATTTCGAGTCTTCTTACCATGGTTACGTCGCACCCACTTAGTAGAGGTTTTTAGTTTCCTCCGGCATTGCTTAAAAGCATGCATTATTCGTTGAGTCTTCTCATTATCTTCTCTTACCTCAGATTGTTGAGGTCTTGAATACTCTGCACAATGGCTTCTATCATGAACGTCCATGGAACACCTCACAATTTCCCCCTCGTTATCCATACTGTACATCATTAAGAAATATATTAATGAAATATTTTTTAAATTTTTTTTAAACTAGAAGAAATTATGGATTATGAAAATAATCGAAACGGTGAATCACAAACTAAATCACACGTACGTAGAATAGATTAAGACCCAACTACGCTCAAGTGAATGAATGGTAAAAAGGTATCCACATGATGTATATGTATATGTATCTATATGTATATGTATATGTATATGTATATGCATATGCATATACATACATATATGGTTGTATATGTATTTGTATATGTATATATATATGTATATGCATATACATACATATATATTTGTATTTGTATTTGTATATATATCTATATATGTCTTAAGGCGGTTCACCTAATTTTAGCTTTTGGGAAACTCATTGAAAAAGATGGATGAGAGTGCGGGCCCAAGGGATTCACCTAGGAATATGTAAAATATCATGTGAGTTAAACAAAAGGCGCTTACAATTTCATCGACTTACATAAAGTTTTACATACATCCTCGATTTTTTAAATACAAAGAATGAAGAAAGTTCTAAGTTTAACCGTAGTTTATTACCTTGAAGTTAACAAAATGGGTATATTTAAAACATCAAGCTTCATAGATCAAAGAGTTTTAAACTACTCCTTTAGTGAACTCCCTTACACTTATCGTGAGAACTACTCTCTTTGTCTCAACAACATGCATGTTCCCCATGTAGAGGACACATATTGTTTGAACAGCATGCATGTTCCCCATGTAGAGGACACATACTGTGCCAACTTTCATAAAGAAATCTGTTCTTGAAGGCGTGCATGTCAATAATTCGAGCATAAGAGGTATGAGGGGCAATGCAATGCAGAAGGGATTTGGTCCCATGGGCTTCTCAGGTATCACAACAAAAACCAAGACAGTGATCGATCGTTTCCTTCTGCCATGGCGAAGGGGCTGCCGTTGGCCACACCATTGACATCAAGCCGTTCATGTGAATAGCCTCCTCTCCCATCCATGAATGCATCGAGTTCAAGGTATAAATAAATATGTATAATACATTTTGTTTGAAATCTTTAGGTAGTCCTCTATATATATATATATATTCTATATAAATAAATCTTTTATTTAAAACAAAACAATCCAAATCTTTATCAAACATTAATCAAAAGTCATCAGTCTTCGACTTTTTAGGAAGGTTTTGAATTGATGTTTATATTAGGTTGAATCATTAATTATAAAACAATTCATTACAACACTCATGTATACAATTGCATCGAGTTCAAGGTAACAGCGGGCCCAAGGGATTCACCTAGGAATATGTAAAATATCATGTGAGTTAAACAAAAGGAGCTTACAATTTCATCGACTTACATAAAGTTTTATATATATCCTCGATTTTTTAAATACAAAGAATGAAAAAAGTTACAAGTTTAACCGTAGTTTATTACCTTGAAGTTAACAAAATGGGTATATTTAAAACATCAAGCTTCATAGATCAAAGAGTTTTAAACTACTCCTTTAGTGAACTCCCTTACACTTATCGTGAGAACTACTCTCTTTGTCTCAACAACATGCATGTTCCCCATGTAGAGGACACATATTGTTTGAACAACATGCATGTTCTCCATGTAGAGGACACATACTGTGCCAACTTTCATAAAGAAATCTGTTCTTGAAGGCGTGCATGTCAATAATTCGAGCATAAGAGGTATGAGGGGCAATGCAATGCAGAAGGGATTTGGTCCCATGGGCTTCTCAGGTATCACAACAAAAACCAAGACAGTGATCGATCGTTTCCTTCTGCCATTCATGAATAGCCTCCTCTCCTATCCATGAATGCATCGAGTTCAAGGTATAGATAAATATATATAATACATTTTGTTTGAAATCTTTAGGTAGTCCTCTATATATATATATATTCTATATAAATAAATCTTTTATTTAAAACAAAACAATCCAAATCTTTATCAAACATTAATCAAAAGTCATCAGTCTTTGACTTTTTAGGAAGGTTTTGAATTGATGTTTGTATTAGGTTGAATCATTAATTATAAAACAATTCATTACAACACTCATGTATACAATTGCATCGAGTTCAAGGTAACAGCGGGCCCAAGGGATTCACCTAGGAATATGTAAAATATCATGTGAGTTAAACAAAAGGAGCTTACAATTTCATCGACTTACATAAAGTTTTATACATATCCTCGATTTTTTAAATACAAAGAATGAAAAAAGTTGTAAGTTTAACCGTAGTTTATTACCTTAAAGTTAACAAAATGGGTATACTTAAAACATCAAGCTTCAAAGATCAAAGAGTTTTAAACTACTCCTTTAGTGAACTCCCTTACACTTATCGTGAAAACTACTCTCTTTGTCTCAACAACATGCATGTTCCCCATGTAGAGGACACATATTGTTTGAACAACATGCATGTTCCCCATGTAGAGGACACATACTGTGCCAACTTTCATAAAGAAATCTGTTCTTGAAGGCGTGCATGTCAATAATTCGAGCATAAGAGGTATGAGGGGCAATGCAATGCAGAAGGGATTTGGTCCCATGGGCTTCTCAAGTATCACAACAAAAACCAAGACAGTGATCGATCGTTTCCTTCTGCCATGGCGAAGGGGCTGCCGTTGGCCACACCGTTGACATCAAACCGTTCATGTGAATAGCCTCCTCTCCCATCCATGAATGCATCGAGTTCAAGGTATAGATAAATATGTATAATACATTTTGTTTGAAATCTTTAGGTAGTCCTCTATATATATATATTCTATATAAATAAATCTTTTATTTAAAACAAAACAATCCAAATCTTTATCAAACATTAATCAAAAGTCATCAGTCTTCGACTTTTTAGGAAGGTTTTGAATTGATGTTTATATTAGATTGAATCATTAATTATAAAACAATTCATTACAACACTCATGTATACAATTGCATCGAGTTCAAGGTAACAGCGCAGTACCAGTTTTGGTTTGCACTTGGAGGAGGCAAAGGCGGTCGAGGAGCTCGAGGAGGCGAAGGCACGACCACGTGGAGCTCAAAGCTAGCAGACTGAGGTGCCTGGCATACATAGAATAACCAAAATTTTTAAAAATTTGAAGGCTAGCCAAAATGCAACCACTTTTTCTCAATCATTTTTTAATTAAAAAACCCGAATTATTCTACTCTCTCTCTCTCTCTCTCTCTCTCTCTCTCTCTCTCTCTCTCTATCTATCTATCTATCTATCTATCTATGTGTGTGTGTGTGTGTGTGTGTATAACAAAACAAATCATTTTTTAATTAAAAAACCCAAATTATTCTACACTTTCTCTCTCTCTCTCTCTCTCTCTCTCTCTCTCTCTCTATATATATATATATATATATATATATATATATATATATATATAACAAAACAAATCATTTTTTATTTAAAAAGTCCAAAATCATTTTACAAAATACACTTTTAGAACTCTTAGGAAACTAATTTAAAAAGATGGATGAAAATAAGTCTGAGGTGGGGTTCTCCTTAATCCTGTATAGATAGATGACGACCCAGCGGTCAAAGGTGCCAATGTTAGGGCCTTGTTATTAACTATATAAAATAAAATAATCCCTTTTCAACCGGTGTTCAACCGGTCAAAGGTGTCATGACATTTCCAATGCTATTCTATGTTTTTCTTTGGGGAACCAAAATGCCCTTCAATTCCTAGTTTTAGTTTTATTGGCCCTCCTTGTCGTCTTTTTCTCTACATTATCATCGCTGTCCGCAGCTCTTCTCATCGACCTCCAAGGATCAATAGATTAGGGCTTGGACAACCTAGGGTTTGAATAGGCTAGGATTTTGGTGAGATTAGGTTTTGCCTCAGCTGCTCTCTATCGATAGCATAGGGGTTGCGCACCTCCTTTGCCCACGTGGAAAGAGGTGGGGATGTGGTTAATCTTGTATAGATTTTCATGTCCTCACCATTCCTTATCCGGTCCAAGGCCACATCAATCCGCTGCTCCTTTTTTTTGGGGGGGGTATGAGTACGTCAAAATTTGAAATTGAGAAGAGCAATTAATTAATGCAAAGAAATACTTTTATACTTGTTTTTAGAAATATATATATTGTGGCCTCCTCTCCTATCCATGAATGCATCGAGTTCAAGGTATAGATAAATATATATAATACATTTTGTTTGAAATCTTTAGGTAGTCCTCTATATATATATATATATTCTATATAAATAAATCTTTTATTTAAAACAAAACAATCCAAATCTTTATCAAACATTAATCAAAAGTCATCAGTCTTTGACTTTTTAGGAAGGTTTTGAATTGATGTTTGTATTAGGTTGAATCATTAATTATAAAACAATTCATTACAACACTCATGTATACAATTGCATCGAGTTCAAGGTAACAGCGGGCCCAAGGGATTCACCTAGGAATATGTAAAATATCATGTGAGTTAAACAAAAGGAGCTTACAATTTCATCGACTTACATAAAGTTTTATACATATCCTCGATTTTTTAAATACAAAGAATGAAAAAAGTTGTAAGTTTAACCGTAGTTTATTACCTTAAAGTTAACAAAATGGGTATACTTAAAACATCAAGCTTCAAAGATCAAAGAGTTTTAAACTACTCCTTTAGTGAACTCCCTTACACTTATCGTGAAAACTACTCTCTTTGTCTCAACAACATGCATGTTCCCCATGTAGAGGACACATATTGTTTGAACAACATGCATGTTCCCCATGTAGAGGACACATACTGTGCCAACTTTCATAAAGAAATCTGTTCTTGAAGGCGTGCATGTCAATAATTCGAGCATAAGAGGTATGAGGGGCAATGCAATGCAGAAGGGATTTGGTCCCATGGGCTTCTCAGGTATCACAACAAAAACCAAGACAGTGATCGATCGTTTCCTTCTGCCATGGCGAAGGGGCTGCCGTTGGCCACACCGTTGACATCAAACCGTTCATGTGAATAGCCTCCTCTCCCATCCATGAATGCATCGAGTTCAAGGTATAGATAAATATGTATAATACATTTTGTTTGAAATCTTTAGGTAGTCCTCTATATATATATATTCTATATAAATAAATCTTTTATTTAAAACAAAACAATCCAAATCTTTATCAAACATTAATCAAAAGTCATCAGTCTTCGACTTTTTAGGAAGGTTTTGAATTGATGTTTATATTAGATTGAATCATTAATTATAAAACAATTCATTACAACACTCATGTATACAATTGCATCGAGTTCAAGGTAACAGCGCAGTACCAGTTTTGGTTTGCACTTGGAGGAGGCAAAGGCGGTCGAGGAGCTCGAGGAGGCGAAGGTACGACCACGTGGAGCTCAAAGCTAGCAGACTGAGGTGCCTGGCATACATAGAATAACCAAAATTTTTAAAAATTTGAAGGCTAGCCAAAATGCAACCACTTTTTCTCAATCATTTTTTAATTAAAAAACCCGAATTATTCTACTCTCTCTCTCTCTCTCTCTCTCTCTCTCTCTCTCTCTCTCTATCTATCTATCTATCTATCTATCTATCTATCTATGTGTGTGTGTGTGTGTGTGTGTATAACAAAACAAATCATTTTTTAATTAAAAAACCCAAATTATTCTACACTTTCTCTCTCTCTCTCTCTCTCTCTCTCTCTCTCTCTCTCTCTCTCTCTCTCTCTCTCTCTCTCTCTATATATATATATATATATATATATATATATATATATATATATAACAAAACAAATCATTTTTTATTTAAAAAGTCCAAAATCATTTTACAAAATACACTTTTAGAACTCTTAGGAAACTAATTTAAAAAGATGGATGAAAATAAGTCTGAGGTGGGGTTCTCCTTAATCCTGTATAGATAGATGACGACCCAGCGGTCAAAGGTGCCAATGTTAGGGCCTTGTTATTAACTATATAAAATAAAATAATCCCTTTTCAACCGGTCAAAGGTGTCATGACATTTCCAATGCTATTCTATGTTTTTCTTTGGGGAACCAAAATGCCCTTCAATTCCTAGTTTTAGTTTTATTGGCCCTCCTTGTCGTCTTTTTCTCTACATTATCATCGCTGTCCGCAGCTCTTCTCATCGACCTCCAAGGATCAACAGATTAGGGCTTGGACAACCTAGGGTTTGAATAGGCTAGGATTTTGGTGAGATTAGGTTTGAATAGGCTAGGATTTTGGTGAGATTAGGTTTTGCCTCAGCTGCTCTCTATCGATAGCATAGGGGTTGCGCACCTCCTTTGCCCACGTGGAAAGAGGTGGGGATGTGGTTAATCTTGTATAGATTTTCATGTCCTCACCATTCCTTATCCGGTCCAAGGCCACATCAATCCGCTGCTCCTTTTTTTGGGGGGGGGTATGAGTACGTCAAAATTTGAAATTGAGAAGAGCAATTAATTAATGCAAAGAAATACTTTTATACTTGTTTTTAGAAATATATATATTGTGGCCTCCTCTCCTATCCATGAATGCATCGAGTTCAAGGTATAGATAAATATATATAATACATTTTGTTTGAAATCTTTAGGTAGTCCTCTATATATATATATATTCTATATAAATAAATCTTTTATTTAAAACAAAACAATCCAAATCTTTATCAAACATTAATCAAAAGTCATCAGTCTTTGACTTTTTAGGAAGGTTTTGAATTGATGTTTATATTAGGTTGAATCATTAATTATAAAACAATTCATTACAACACTCATGTATACAATTGCATCGAGTTCAAGGTAACAGCGGGCCCAAGGGATTCACCTAGGAATATGTAAAATATCATGTGAGTTAAACAAAAGGAGCTTACAATTTCATCGACTTACATAAAGTTTTATATATATCCTCGATTTTTTAAATACAAAGAATGAAAAAAGTTGTAAGTTTAACCGTAGTTTATTACCTTGAAGTTAACAAAATGGGTATATTTAAAACATCAAGCTTCATAGATAAAAGAGTTTTAAACTACTCCTTTAGTGAACTCCCTTACACTTATCGTGAGAACTTTGTCTCAACAACATGCATGTTCCCCATGTAGAGGACACATATTGTTTGAACAACATGCATGTTCCCCATGTAGAGGACACATACTGTGCCAACTTTCATAAAGAAATCTGTTCTTGAAGGCGTGCATGTCAATAATTCGAGCATAAGAGGTATGAGGGGCAATGCAATGCAGAAGGGATTTGGTCCCATGGGCTTCTCAGGTATCACAACAAAAACCAAGACAGTGATCGATCGTTTCCTTCTGCCATGGCGAAGGGGGTGCCGTTGGCCACACCGTTGACATCAAGCCGTTCATGTGAATAGCCTCCTCTCCCATCCATGAATGCATCGAGTTCAAGGTATAGATAAATATGTATAATACATTTTGTTTGAAATCTTTAGGTAGTCCTCTATATATATATATATATATTCTATATAAATAAATCTTTTATTTAAAACAAAACAATCCAAATCTTTATCAAACATTAATCAAAAGTCATCAGTCTTCGACTTTTTAGGAAGGTTTTGAATTGATGTTTATATTAGGTTGAATCATTAATTATAAAACAATTCATTACAACACTCATGTATACAATTGCATCGAGTTCAAGGTAACAGCGCAGTACCAGTTCTGGTTTGCACTTGGAGGAGGCAAAGGCGGTCGAGGAGCTCGAGGAGGCGAAGGCACGACCACGTGGAGCTCAAAGCTAGCAGACTGAGGTGCCTCGCATACATAGAATAACCAAAACTTTTAAAAATTTGAAGGCTAGCCAAAATGCAACCACTTTTTCTCAATCATTTTTTAATTAAAAAACCCGAATTATTCTACACTTTCTCTCTCTCTCTCTCTCTCTCTCTCTCTCTATATATATATATATATATGTGTGTGTGTGTGTGTGTGTGTGTGTGTGTATAACAAAACAAATCATTTTTTAATTAAAAAACCCAAATTATTCTACACTTTCTCTCTCTCTCTCTCTCTCTCTCTATATATATATATATATATATATAACAAAACAAATCATTTTTTATTTAAAAAGTCCAAAATCATTTTACAAAATACACTTTTAGAACTCTTAGGAAACTAATTTAAAAAGATGGATGAAAATAAGTCTGAGGTGGGGTTCTCCTTAATCCTGTATAGATAGATGACGACCCAGCGGTCAAAGGTGCCAATGTTAGGGCCTTGTTATTAACTATATAAAATAAAATAATCCCTTTTCAACCGGTGTTCAACCGGTCAAAGGTGTCATGACATTTCCAATGCTATTCTATGTTTTTCTTTGGGGAACCAAAATGCCCTTCAATTCCTAGTTTTAGTTTTATTGGCCCTCCTTGTCATCTTTTTCTCTACATTATCATCGCTGTCCGCAGCTCTTCTCATCGACCTCCAAGGATCAATAGATTAGGGCTTGGACAACCTAGGGTTTGAATAGGCTAGGATTTTGGTGAGATTAGGTTTTGCCTCAGCTGCTCTCTATCGATAGCATAGGGGTTGTGCACCTCCTTTGCCCACGTGGAAAGAGGTGGTGATGTGGTTAATCTTGTATAGATTTTCATGTCCTCACCATTCCTTATCCGGCCCAAGGCCACATCAATCCGCTGCTCCTTTTTTTTTGGGGGGGGGTATGAGTACGTCAAAATTTGAAATTGAGAAGAGCAATTAATTAATGCAAAGAAATACTTTTATACTTGTTTTTAGAAATATATATATTGTGGCTTATTTAATTGATACGTCTTCTGAAGAGAGCCAAAAAGGTCCAGAGGCTCTCCCAGCTGCATGGCTCTAAAGCCAGCTTTGCAATCAGCACGTGGGTGTGGTGGGTGGGGCGCTCTCCCTTTAATTGATACGTCTTCTGAAGAGAGCCAAAAAGGTCATGCCCAGAGCTCGTGGGTGTGGTGGCTATAGTCCTATTCGCGTGGTATCCATCGCGGGGGGCTCTCCGAACAATCCAAATCTTTTTTATTTAAATCTTACACACACACACACACACACACACACACACACATGTGTATATGATTTTAGATTTTTTAAATAAAAAATGATTTGTTTTGAAACGTGAAAAATACGCAACAATCTAGCACCGTCGGATCTCCTATCCAACGGTAGATCTTCATGCAAACGGCATATCTTCATGCAAACGGCCACAGCAGTGCGACGTCTAGTAGATCTCCTATGCAAACGGCAGATCTTCATGCAAACGGCCGCGACGTCCAGTACAGCTACTCACCTCTGTTGCGCCCTCCCTATCGTGCGCATGCTCGTCGGTCTCTGTTTCGCGATACCTGCTCAACCGGCCTATGCCTACGCTCACCTGCAAGCCCTAACCAACGGCCTCTAGTACAGCTACTCATCTCTGTTGCGCCCTCCCTATCGTGCGCATGGTCATTGGTCTCTGTTCCGCGATACCTGCTCAGCCCGCCTATGCCTGCACTCACCTGCAAGCTCAGCTCTATTCTTACCCTCTCCATCGCCATATCTGTCACCATGGAGCTTAGCAAAAGACATTAAGGGTAGCATAAATGGTGGCTCGAATTCAAGCAAGAAAAAGTCTCCAGTAGTGAAAAGCTACAAAGACAAAGGGAAAAGCAATAGCCATGCAGGGAATGGAGCGCTGGGGCTACGACAGAAAACTCTTGTTCTCGGGCTCAGCTGACGGGAGCATCAGGCTCTGGGACCTCACCACCGGCCGTTGCCTACATAGTCTCCTTGCCGCCCACACAGGCCCTGTCTCATTGGCCTACTCTCTTGGAACCATTTTCTCCTCTCGGCCTCTGTCGATGGCACGCTCAACATTTGGCAGCAAGAAGGTGGGAAACTGGGGGCGGTGGGACCCCTTGACACCAGGACGGACACCGCCTAGGAGGTGAAATGCAGTTGTCAGCGAGAAACTGGCAGTACGAAGATACCTGTGAGAGCTCGACGCGACCCGAACGTGATGAGACGATTGGAACAGCCGGAGGTGATGAAAGGACTGCAATAGCAGAACGCTTGGAACAGTAGGCGACTCACATCACGTCACGTCGCGTGAAGGGTGAACTTCACGCTTGTAGGAGAATTGGCCATTTTGAAATAGGCCCCCCTCCTTTGCCCACGTGGAGGGAGGGCCACTCTCCAGTGTTCGAAAAAAACCCGGGTATAGTGTGATTTGCACTTGCAGATTTTTAAAATTACCTTCAAATTTGAAACTTAAGGGTACAAAAACCTGCATATTTTGAGGGGTTGTAGAACAAAAACCTTCAAAATTTGAAAATTTTCTTTATAAATAATTTCACAATTTTTAGATGAAGGTTTTTTACTTTTTGGGAAAATAGTTTTTTTCGAACACTGCCACTCTCCCTTAATCTTGTATAGATGTCTTGTGGATACTTTAAGGTACTTAACATAAAGTACTTTATATAAAATACTTCATATAAAGTACTTTAGGGCATTCATTAATACCAAGATAAAATTGATTGGATATATATAGACACCCGAGATATGATATTTGAGGGTGCCTGAATTTGGGGGTGAGTTGTGGAGACCCATCCTTCAAAAAAAAAAAAAAAGGTCACTGACAAGCCACCATATTTAAAAAAGTTTATATAATTATGAACACATCGAAAAGGTTGAGTGAACTCGTTAGTTAACGAAGCAAAGATCGTCGAACGAGCCGACATGGAGTCCAAGATTGCACAGACGCCGGATCTGTTCGAGAAGTTCAAAGCTGCCTACTCCAAGAAGGACTTCGAGGCGAGTTGCACGTTGCTGTCCCAATCGAAGGTATCTCATTTGTTTAGTTTTTGTGTATGTTTCTGTTTTCTTAATCACAAATGTGCGCGCACGCGCACACAGAGAGAGAGCGCTCCTTAGACCTATGGTTTTAGAAAACCTAATGCTGCGGATAGCTTTTTTCCTTTGTATGCAGTTATTTGCCAAGCATTTCAAGAAGAAAAAAAAAACCAGGACACACTTTTCATCACAGGCGTACATTTTCTTGTTTCTATGGTCACCACCATAGATGCGGCTTTAGCTTAAGCTGTGTAAGCTAAGTGAGAAATTGAGCTTTCACCAGGGCTGTCATATTTGTGATCTGTTGAGCCAGCGTACATGATCATGAGATCCCTCGCGCAGACGCAGGTGGATCTTCGTGAGTTTGCCTGGATAAATCAAAGGTGTGGCGCATGCCTTTATGAAAATCACTGCCCATGCAATCCACTTTGTCGAAAATACTCCCTTTGCACACCACAAACAAGCCTATGTGCCAGAAAATCAGGATTCTACATACATTATCGGCACCACTTTTAGCTTAAGCTGCACCGACAAACAAGTTGAAAATTTCAAGTTTATGTAAGGCCACATGCATCATTGCTATATGTAGCAAAGAGAACAGTGAAAGTGGTCCTGCCAAGGATCACATTCTCCTTTAATACACAAGACCTAAGTTGAGACTACCGTACTAGAGTGTATCTTCTTGTTGGCAAACCGAATGTGGGAACCCATCGTGTATAGGCACCCGCATTCAAGCATAGTAATCTTTATCGCTTACAGCAAGGGAATCCTCCGCATCCCTTATGAAATTTTGTTGGGCATTTGCCAATGAGTTTGTGTAAAACTGTAATATGCTACACTCTTGGGCCAATAGAAACAAAAGAACCCAATTCATGACATCTCTAGGACAAAATGTTCTGAAACTGGACAAAAGCTCATGACAAAATATGTTTTGACCAAATTCAAGCTCGATGTTAGAACGAGGAGAGAGCCCTTTTTACATGGGTGTGAAAATTTGCTAGGTCCAATCAAGTTCAAGTCTTCATGCCCATTTTTCAGGTGTTAAAAGATTTCCCTAGACTTATGGCCAACTTCGTACCTATGTGAAGGCACTTTCTAGCACTTTCCCAA
Organism: Cibotium barometz; assembly: GCF_041138505.1. NCBI lineage: Eukaryota > Viridiplantae > Streptophyta > Polypodiopsida > Cyatheales > Cibotiaceae > Cibotium > Cibotium barometz. Next base: position 57,407,518 of record NC_141060.1, read on the forward strand.
CCACATTTGCACCAATAGTTCACTATAGTTGTTGCTTTCCTTTCTCCATGTTATCTTTCTATGCTGCCTTAGCTGGTGCATCCCCACAATCCACGTGAAATTACAATGACGGTGACAATGAACTAATGACTATCATGCCCTTCTAGGTATGCGAAGTACTTAAACTAGCCTTGTCATAAGGAAGGCCCAGATGTCAAAATGAGAGCACAATAGCTTATAATTTTACCACCTTTGTCCTGATAGGCCCCAAGCGAGTCACCCTACCTGCGTAAAAGAGTGATATTGATGGGTTATGGATCCTATAGAATGGGTTAATATTGAGGAATCAGCCCATAGCATATAATAGAGTTAATTGGATTGGTTCTAATGCTTGATTTTGAGAAGGTATAAAATAGAGTTGATTGGGATTTAAAAGGGAACCTTAGAAAAGCAGGAGAGAGGAAATGGAATGGTAAAGAGAGCATGTGTGCTAGAAAGAGAAAGTGAGAGAGAGAGAGAGAGAGAGAGAGAGAGAGAGCCTTGCAAAAATTTACAAGAGTTTGGGGAAGAAACACTTGAAAATGATGGTGAGGGGGGGGAGGTGACCTTTCTAAAGGACTTTAGAAAACATGCAAAGGACTTCTAGAGATGCATGAAATTCGATGAAGAATCACGCATAATTCGATAAGGAATCATTGTACATATTTACATATATATCTATATATTGTATGCGTGTGTGTGTGTGTACATGAATATGTACACACACACATATATGTATGTTTGTATACATACATACATACATACATATGTATGTGTGTGTGCATACATACATACATACATACATACATACATACATACATACATACATATATATATATATATATATATATATATATATATATATATATATATATATATTCATGGGATTCTCTCAAGATTGGACTAGAAGTGTCTCATATTTATATAAAGATGTGTACAATCGTGTAATTTCATGTGGTGATAGAGAAGATCATTTTGTCAAACCTCTCAACCACCTAGGAGTACCATGTTGGTGCTGGTAATGATGTTGAAACTTGATACTGATGATGATGACGACGGTAGTCTAGCATCCCTCTCTCTCTCGCCATCGCCTATGTATCGCATATTACACCCCCATTATGGTACTGGTTGGAGCTAGACAGATTTGCATTGCATTCTTGTATACCCTACGCATATAGGTTGCATGTTGAGCCTTTAGCAGTAGTGCTCCATCCATCCCCCCCCCCCCCCCCCCCTAGCTGAGTACTTTCATAGTTTATTTCATGTTTATCGTCCTTTTTTTCTAGACATCCAGAGGACATTGACAGTTGTACATTGATTTGTCTCGTAGGTCGAGTTTGGCCTCTAGTAGACGTTAATACAGCTTTCTTTCTTTCTTTCTTTCTCTCTCTCTCCCTCTCCCTCGCGTGGTATAACTGTAGGGATGAATCCAAATCTAGTCTCGGGAGACGGTCCCTAGTAGTGTATATATACATGCTGAATGTACGTGATGGTCTGGAAGAGGGCATCTATGACCAGGGAGCTGCCCCAAACTCTGCTAGCACAATAGCATGTGGCACTGATTCTTTGCTCTGATCACATGTGATAGCATCATTACTTGCAGTCTCTCTATGCTTTTCCAAGCGTCCACACTAAGACCTGGTCCCCAAAAGGGTCCACGGTCCACCATACATTGCTGTAGGATGTCCCGAAGTGTCAAAAAGAGAGTAGTACACAGTATCGGGTCCTAATAACCCCCATAAGTGTATTTGCTTTATTGCTGTATGAAATAATGAACTGACCTTGTGGGCTGTAAAACTGTGAAAATACTGACCAAAAGACTTGCAGAAAGCTGGTGGCTTGGACTGAATGCTGGCCCCTTGAAGTAGCCTCTGCTGGACAGCTTCTAGGTGATGCTTTCTTTGCTTCTACAGGCTGCATGACCTGCGTATTTGCATTAATGCTGATTTGGAAGTGATGTTGACCTTCTGTGCCTTGCGTTTAGGGTTGAGGACTGCCTTCTAGCCAGTGGTATCACCCTGTGGTGTCACCAATTGGCCGACCATTTGGTCCATCTCCAGTTTTTGTGTCTCGTTCACTTGAGGCTAGGCCGGTGTCTCATGTGAAGAGGCCAGTATTTTGCTGACATCGAAGGGAGCCAGACTGGTGCCACCCGTGTGTTAGCAGGATGGTGTCGTATGGACGGGAGCCAGACTGGTGCCCCCCGTGTATGACATGGACTGTGTTCTATCCATGGGATTGTCACGCCATGGGAGAGCCGGTATTCGTGCCGTGTCTTGCCTATGGGACTGTCACTCCATAGGGAGGCTCGTGCCTCGAACTATGTTTTCCCTATGGGACTGTCACTCCATAGGAAGACCAGGATTTATGTTTTATGTCGTGCCATTTTTGTGCCCGATAGATATTTTGTACTTGTTCCATGAACGGGAGATATGTCCATGATACTATTTGCACATGCACTCATGTTTTGCATGTTTGAAACTGTTTTCGCATGACTTGTATTTTTGTGTTTGCCTGTTTGTCGTGTGACTTACTGAGCGGGGACGCCTGCCAGTGAGTCGTGAAGTTTGCTCTGTCTTCTGACGAGTTTTGGTGCATGTGAACAGGTGGTAAGTGTATTGCACACGTTGGTTTAATACTTTAATCTCTAACCTTTCATTTTATAAGGTTATATGTTCACACTCACTTAAAAGTGGGCACCCACTTAGGGGCCAAGGTGGGGAGCCTCACTTATCTTGTGTGTGTGTGGGGGTGGGTGCATGGTCACCTACCCACACCACCATGAAACTGGCCGCCCACATGCAAACGTGGGGAGCCAGCCAAATCAAATAGTTTAAACTCCACTCCAACCTTTACAAAAAGGAGCCATCACCTCTAACGTGAAGAGGACAATCAGGCGACCATCTCTGCGCATGTTTTCCCAGGCAGCTGCTGAACTGGCTGTGCATGTTTTCCCAGGCGGCTGCTGAACAGGCTACGCTTCTGCTCCCAGGCGGCTGCACCCTCTGCTGGTGGTTGCGCAGGTTATCTAGTGGGCTGCCCACCACACAGCAGGCAGCTGCGCAGGCTGCAGCCAGGCATCACACCTCTCAACAAGGCGGCTGCCACCTTCAGTAGGCTGCGTTGACTAATCAGTAGGCGGCTGCGCGCTGTCGCCACAGGCAGCTGTGTGCTCTCCCATACAGGCGGCACAGGCGCTGCCTAGTCAGCAAGCGGCTGCCACCTCCACAAGGTTGCGTTGTTGCTCTCCAGAGGCGGCATGTGCCAACACTAGCAGGCTGCACCTGTCTACTGCAGGCGCCTCCTTCTCCTCTTCATCTGGTGGCTGTGTTCCTACAGCCAGACGTTACCTCTTCCAAGGCGGCTGCTCCATCCCCTTTTTGCAAGAGGTTGCATTTTCTTTCCATAGGCGGCTACAAGTGGATTTTGCACCTTCTAGGTGGCTACACCATCTACACAGGTAGCTTCTCCTCCTCCTCCTCCTCCTCGACAGGCTGCTGCGCCCTGGTGCTCCTCTCAAGTAACTGCACACAGATACCTTGGGTATTGGACTTCCATCTACCATCTTCAAGTAAGTGAATTTTCAGATTTAAGTAAAGTACTTTGTGATAAATCTGATAAGGGATTCTTTCCACGGCAACACCCATTCGGTGCCAGGTAGTCCAAGCTCTTGGAGAACCACGGTCCAAAGGTGCTGAGATCGGGAGAGCTAGGCGTTAGTACGAGAGCGCTTGTTTGTGCGTGGTCTTGGAAACACCAGTGGGGCGCTCTCCGCAGAGTCCAGTGAAGGCACAGGACCGTAGAGACTGGACCACGCTAGTGGTCGTTTTCGAGCCTTTTGTTTGGTACTGTATTCATTTGTACATGGACATCATCTGGTTCTTTGAACCCATGGAGCATTGTATTTGTTAAATAGTCCCAATAATATATATCATATTCCGGCCCCAGTGTTGGTGTCCATCTATCTCATTCCATTTCATTTCAATTTCAAGTTGTTATTAAGTTGTTCTTTTCAAATTGTGGTATTAAGTTGTGCTATTACGCGTGTGGGTGTCCAACGGAGTCTTTCCCACTTGACGGGATCAGTTTCATTGGTATCAGAGCACGGTTGTTTCTCTCTTCCTAGTGGGGAAACGAACTTGTGTATTGGACACCCCGCTTCTAGCACACTTAACACAATGGACAGCCAAGGCAACCCTTTGGAAGTGCCTAATTCGAGGGATCCAACTAGTGCCTCTCGTGGTTCTGATGCTCTGCGAGGCTGGAAGGAATTTAAGGACCGATTCTATGCTCAGTTTTTGCCACCAAATGCGGAGCAAACTCTCACTCAAAAGTGGGACAGACTTGAGCAAAGAGATAATGAAAGCGTGCAATAGTATGTCAACAAGTTCTGGAAAGTGTTGCTGGAGGTAACTCCTTTTATGCAAATCACGGAGGATGAAAGAAAGAGGAAGTTTCGCTCTGGACTGCAACCAGCATATCGTTCGGGCATTGAATTGCACCCGAAACATACTTTGCAACAACTCACAGCTTCTGCTCTTGCTACGGAGCAATTGATGCTCAAAATTAAGCAGGATCAAGGCGGTTCAAAAGGGCAAGACAAGGTTGTCCCAAATCTGCAAAAGGGTGGACAGCCACCTAAAAAGAACTTCCGGGAGACACAAGGGTGGTAAAGCTGAAAATACCACATCTAAAGATGAGGCCCAAAGAAGAGCAAATTCGGCTTGACCCCGGAGCAAAGAGAGCAATATGCCAAGGAGGGAAAATGTTTTTCTTGTGGTAGCAGAGAGCACATGTTTAGAGAGTGCCCTGACCGCAAACCAAAGCACGAGAACAAGCAGACCAGGCTAATATACATGCAGTTTCCGATGTGCAGGGAAACATTGAACATGATGCAAAAGAGCGAATGGTATGCAAGGCTTGGGGACAAATCAAGGATCAGTCCGCCTTATTCATGTTTGATGATTGTGCAACCGATAACTTCATCTCTATGCAAACGGCAGCTGCATTGGGTATTGAGGTTGAGAACATGGGACCTCAGATTGAAGCCGAAGCTGCATTTGTTGGTAGAGAGGTGCAGGTTACTCCATTGATAGGGAAGTTGCGCATACATATCCAGGGCTACCTTGATAATGAACATTTCCTAGTTGCTCCACTAAATGGATGTGATGTATTGTTGGGCAAGCCATGGCATCATAGGCTTGAGCCTCGCAAAGAATACAAGACCAATATGATTTCTTTTATGCATAAAGGCCGCATGCATTTTATTGATGCCGGCAAAGAAGTATTACACATCCAAATTAATAAAGCAATGAAAAAGAGTCTTTCTGCGTACTTGGTTTTTGTTTGTGATAGCCTTGTACCAAATCATAAAAATGTGGATGCTATGACTAATGATAGGCTGAATTTTCTTTATGCATTCAATGACTGTTTTGCTGATACATTGTCAGGTGAATTACCTCCCCAAAGGCTCGAAGATCATCGCATAGATCTTGTGCCAGGTAATTCTCCCTCTAACAAACCCGCATACTGAGTAAGTGCTGCACAACAAGAAGAGATCATGAAGCAAGTAAATGAGCTTTTAGAGAAAGGTTTGGTTCAACCCAGTTCCTCACCTTATTGCTCTCCTGTGCTTCTTGTTCAAAAGAAGGACGGATCATTTCGCATGTGTGTGGACTATAGAGCTTTAAACAAGCTTACCATCAAGAACAGATTCCCAATTCCGCGTATTGATGACATTTTGGATAAGCTTGATGGTTCAACTTATTTTAGCAGACTTGATTTGAAGAGTGGTTATCACCAAATACGAGTGGTGCCACAAGATGTCCATAAAACTGCATTCAGGACAGCCTTTGGATTATATGAATTTTTGGACCAATGCTCCTGCCAGGCTTAATCGTATGACGGAAAGGATATTCCGACCCCATCGCAAATTTACAGGAGTATTCTTTGATGATATCTTGGTTTTCTCCAAGAATGAGCAGGAACACAGAACTCATTTGGTCACAGTGTTCGAAGAGTTGCGGAAGCATAAACTTTTCATTAATGCCAAGAAAAGTGAGTTCTTTCTTTCAGAGATTCATTATTTGGGACACATTGTATCCAAGGATGGAGTTACAATGGATCCTGCAAAGATAGAGACCATTCGGAATTGCCCGAATTGCAAAACGTACATCAAGTACGTAGTTTTCTGGGATTATGTTCGCACTATAGGCGTTTCATAAGGCATTTTGCTATGATAGCCACCCCTTTACATGATCTCACAAAGAAGAAAACCACTTTCAAATGGACTTCAAAAGAACAGGATGCTTTCTTGCAGCTCAAGCATGCTATCATATGTGGTCCAGTATTGATTGTTCTTGACTTGCACAAGTCATTCGTAGTTGAATGTGATGCTTGTGGTGATTGCATAGGAGCTGTCCTAAATCAAGAAGGGCATGCAGTTGCATACGAGAGCCGTCGTTTGCATGATGCTGAGCTTCATATGGATATCTATGAGAAAGAGCTCTTGGCTGTAATTCATGCCTTAAAGATATGGAAACATTATCTTCTTGGGACTGAATTTGTAGTCAAGACAGATCATCAAAGCTTGAGATATTTTCTATCTCAAACAAAGCTTTCAGAGAAGCAGATGAGAATGGTAAACTTTCTTTCCATGTTTCATTTTCAGATTGTGTATACGCCAGGAAAGAAAAATGTGGTGGCCAATGCATTATCCAGGAGGCCTTATGTAGTTGCAGTCTCAGTGGCCTCTCATGGCGACTTATTTGCTATGCGAGATTTGTATCATTTGGATGCTGATTTTTGCCATATATGGACTGATTTGATGGCTGGTCATTCACATGCCTCTTATGTTATCAACGAGGGTTATCTTATGAAGGATAATTGCCTATGTGTGGTGAAGGATTTGCGTCCAAAGGTTATGGAGGAATGTCACGCTCCACCTTATGCTGGTCATAGAGGTATCATGCTCACTACACGCATGATTAAGAGATATTTCTTTTGGCCAAGCATGCGTAAAGACATTGAGGCTTATGTGCGTGCATGTATTACTTGCCAAAAGGTGAAATTTGACCGGCAAAAACCTCCAGGTTTGTTTTAGCCATTGCCTATTCCCTCGCAACCTTGGGAAAGTATTACTATGGATTTTATTATGGATTTGCCTAGATCCCAGCATGGAAATGATGCTATTTGGACCATTGTGGACAGGTTTAGCAAGCAAGCTCATTTCTTGCCCGTCAAGAAAACCATTAAAGCTGATTATATGGTAAAGCTTTTTCTTGCTAATATTTTCAAGCATCATGGTATGCCTAAATCCATTGTTGGGGATAGAGATTCCAGGACTATAAGCCTCTTTTGGAGGGCTTTATTTGATAATATGGGTACTAAACTTGAGTTTTCATCAGCTTATCATCCCCAACGGATGGCCAAAGTGAAGCTGTAAATTCAGTCGTGTTGGATTTATTGAAGTGTTATGCGACAGATCAAAGGACTGCATGGGAGAAGTATCTTCCACTTGTTGAGTTTGCCTACAACAATACCATCCATGCCTCCACGGTAAAGACTTCCTTTGAGATTATTTATGATAGAGTGGTATTGCCACCCATCCTTCGTACAAGATAAGCATAAAATGGCTGCTGACAAGCATAGAAGGGACATGCAAGTCAAAGAAGGTGATTGGGTTTTGCTGAAATTTAAGAAGGCTAGGCTTCGGAAGAGGCCAAGACGAGAAGGATCATATCCTAAGCTTTCTCCTTGCTATTATGGACCCTTCAAGGTGATTCAGAAGATCAATGAAGTGTCATATAGGCTTGCTTTGCCTAGTCACTGGAAGATTCACAATGCATTTCATGTGAGTCTATTTCGAAAATATGTGGGGCCAGATCCTGACGAGCCTGTCATAGAAGATCCGCGCGAGATTGATGAGCTTGAGGAGATCCTCCATCCAGAACAGATTGTTTTTCACAAGGAGCGAAAGCTACTTGTTGCAGGAAAGCTTTCCAGGAGATACCTTGTGAGGTTTAAGAATTATTTGCCTATTGATGCAAAATGGGTAAATGAGGACTATTTTGTTGACTACCCACAGTTGTTGCAGGCATATCTTGAGACTTTTCAGTTGAGGACAACTCTTTAGAAGCCCGGGGGGATGTCACCAATTGGCCGATCATTTGGTCCATCTCCAGTTTTTGTGTCTCGTTCACTTGAGGCCAGGCCGGTGTCTCATGTGAAGAGGCCAGTATTTTGCTGACATGGACGGGAGCCAGACTGGTGCCACCCGTGTGTTAGCAGGATGGTGTCGTATGGACGGGAGCTAGACTGGTGCCACCCGTGTATGACCTGGACTGTGTTCTATCCGTGGGATTGTCACGCCATGGAAGAACCAATATTCGTGCCGTGTCTTGCCTATGGGACTGTCACTCCATAGGGAGGCTCGTGCTTGGAACTGTGTTTTACCTATGGGACTGTCACTCCATAGGAAGACCAGGATTTATGTTTTATGTCGTGCCATTTTTTTCCCCGACAGATATTTTGTACTTGTTCCATGAACGGGAGATATGTCCATGATACTATTTGCACATGCACTCATGTTTTGCATGTTTGAAACTGTTTTCACATGACTTGTATTTTTGTGTTTGCCTATTTGTCGTGTGACTTACTGAGCGGGGACGCCTGCCAGTGAGTCGTGAAGTTTGCTCTGTCTTCTAACGAGTTTTGGTGCATGTGAACAGGTGGTAAGTGTACTGCACATGTTGGGTTAATACTTTAATCTCTAACCTTTCATTTTATAAGGTTATATGTTCACACTCACTTAAAAGTGGACACCCACTTAGGGGCCAAGGTGGGGAGCCTCACTTATCTTGTGTGTGTGTGGGGGTGGGTGCATGGTCACCTACCCACACCACCATGGAACTGGCCGCCCACATGCAAATGTGGGGAGCTAGCCAAATCAAATAGTTTAAACTCCACTCCAACCTTTACAAAAAGGAGCCATCACCTCTAACGTGAAGAGGACCATCTTTGCGCATGTTTTCCCAGGCAGCTGCTGAACTGGCTGCGCATGTTTTTCCAGGCGGCTGCTGAACAGGCTACGCTTCTGCTCCCAGGCGGCTGCACCCTCTGCTGGTGATTGCGCAGGTTATCCAGTGGGCTGCCCACTACACAGCAGGCAGCTGCGCAGGCTGCAGCCAGGCATCACACCTCTCAACAAGGCGGCTGCCACCTTCAGTAGGCTGCGCTGACTAATCAGCAGGCGGCTGCCACTTGCAGGCGACTGTGCGCTGTCGCCACAGGCAGCTGTGTGCTCTCCCATACAGGCGGCACAGGCGCTGCCTAGTTAGCAAGCGGCTGCCACCTCCACAAGGCTGCGTTGTTGCTCTCCAGAGGCGGCATGTGCCAACACTAGCAGGCTGCACCTGTCTACTGCAGGTGCCTCCTTCTCCTCTTCATTTGGCAGCTGTGTTCCTACAGCCAGACGTTACCTCTTCCAAGGCGGCTGCTCCATCCCCTTTTTGCAAGAGGTTGCATTTTCTTTCCATAGGCGGCTACAAGTGGATTTTGCACCTCCTAGGTGGGGTCGTTCTACTTCGAACATCTACTTCGAGCCTTTTGTTTGGTACTGTATTCATTTGTACATGGACATCATCTGGTTCTTTGAACCCATGGAGCATTGTATTTGTTAAATACTCCCAATAATATATGTCATATATTGAGGGGGGGGGGGTCGGCCCGTTCCGGCCCCAGTGCTGGTGTCCATCTATCTCATTTCATTTCATTTCAATTTCAAGTTGTTATTAAGTTGTTCTTTTCAAATTGTGGTCTTAAGTTGTGCTATTACGCGTGTGGGTGTCCAACGGAGTCTTTCCCACTTGACGGGATCGGTTTCATGTGGTGTGCAAGAATGAAATGTCCAAGAATGATCCTTATATAAAGTCATATTCAGGTAGGGTTTTTCTTGTGTTCATATTGTGCCCAACTTGTGTCCCAACTATTGAGCCATGTCCTGGGCACCTATTGGGTTGCCAAAACAGCCCCAAATAGCCATACTATGCCAGGTACTTTACCTAGAAGGTGGCTACAAGTAGGAAGCGTGCCCACATGGCACTCACATGGGTGATGCACGTGACACCCCCTCTTCCTAAACTTGGAGCGCTGGGGAAAATTATGCACCTTTGCTCCGATAATTTGGTCCATCTGCAGGCTCAGCTCCATATCCAATGTCTTGATCTCCAAGCTCTTTGGTTTGGCTACAGGATCTGCAAGAGATGTAATATCCTCCTCCTCCCTATCGGACTTGAAGAGACTCTTCGCGGAAGCTCCATGGAAATTGTTTGGTTGGCTTCATCCTCCTCCTCTTGGGATTTGGAGAGATCTACCTCTGTGGGAATCTGCTCGCTCTCGGGTTCTCGCTTTGACAACTGCATCTTGAGTAACGTTAGCTCCTCTTGTCTTGGAAGCTCTCCCTTACTTAGGCTAACAATCTCGGTCTTGGGATGCACCTCAACCCTAGGCGATTCCATCTTGACCTTTGATGCTACCATGAGCTCCGCTACTCACTCGGCTGCAAACTCCCTTGCAACTTCCTGCTCGCATTCCAACTGCCATGCTTGTCATGCATCTTCCTTGTGTCATCGTAGATCCTCCTTTCATTCGGTCACAATTTCTTCTTGTTGCTGTTTGAACTGGCTTCAATCCCTTCAACTCTTTGCCGATGGCGGACGTCTATCTCTTCACATTCCATTTCCTACCTTGGTTAGACTTTTGCTGGTCCTAGTCTACATGCAACCTATGCTACATACAAAAATAGGTTGAAAAGATGAAGGCAAATCCTAATTTGGTTTTTAACTCTGCACATTGAAGTTGTGGCTGAAAACACTGATGAAAGGATTGATGTTTTCAACCTATGCTACATATAAAAATAGGTTGAAAACATGAAAAGGAAAACCTTAATTTGGTTTTTAACTCCGCACATTGAAGAAAGGGCTGATTTGATGCAAAGTAGAAAACCCTAATTTTGGTTGCAAACCTTGGATGCACGAACACTATGTAGGGTGAACTTATGCTTTGATACCAATGCTACACGAGTGATGCAACATAAAGACTTAAACATAGATTAACGCTAAGCACATGATAGATTAACGCTAATAAAAACTGAGCAAGACACAATAGAGGAGGAGATATAGACCTAATCTACTGTATATTGCAAAACATGAATATTTACAATTACAAACTTGGATCTTGACTTGAGTCTTGGTTATGCATACTTATCAATTGATGCATACAAAGATGAGTTGTTGATTCACACTTCTATGATGATCTCCAGATGCTTTGCGTATGGGAGTTGAGGACTTTCTACCTAGTGGTGTCAACACGGGCGTGCAACAATGACCCTTGACTTGCCTTTAGATAGGGGATTGATAGCAAGTCGTATTCTGGCGGAGGCATCGAAAATGTCTTCTCTTGTGTTCATATTGTGCCCAACTTGTCTCTCAACTATTGTACCATGTCCTCGGTAGTGTCTAGGTGCATTTCTTTTGTAAAATTTTAAGCTATTTAATTCATGGGACAATCATGGATGCTAAAAATGATTTCAACCTGAAAATCTTACTATATGTGAGCTTGTCTTTCAAGTATCCACAAAACATGACTGTGTTGTGTAGCCAACCATAATGAACAAGCGAAAGGTTCTCACTAGGTCTGTCTATCATAATATGAATAAGAGATGAATGCTTTCTTTTTTTCTTTATGGTAACACAGAGGACTTGACTTTCAAAAAAAATGTATGGAAAGAAAGCCCCAAAACTTGTGTTACCTCTGTGGACAGGATGCTGGTGTGAGCTGAGTTGCTTCTTCCCTCTTTCCCTCCCTTAGACACCCAAGCCGAGCTGGAGCCGAGAACAGAACTGAGGCAGAGGAGAACCGTGGGCGAGGCAAGAGTGTCGAACAGTGGGCTGGGCAGGTCTCAGAACTGACTGTGGCGGGGCAGACATGGCGCAGGTGGCCGAGCGGAGGCAGGAGCCGGGTGGAGGAGGCACGTGCAGGTGGCAGCCGGATGGAAGTGGTGTGTAGGCCCCGGGTTGACATCCGGTTGGCTGCGCACTATGGCTGCGCACTAGCGCCGCCCAACGGGCTGGTGGCGGCGGGCTTTGGAGCGACCGGCGGGGCGGCTCTGAGATGGCAGCAGCCGGTGGCGACCGGCGGTAGGCGGCTCTAAGACGGTGGCGATGGGCTTTGAACTGGCGGCGGGATCTGAGCGTGAAGCCCCACGGGCTGTTGCAGCACCGGCTCTGATACCAAATATTGACAGAGAGATGATAATCAACAAGATAATCAGCACAAGATAAAAGGGATTGAGGAATTACAAGATGTAGTGGAAAGCATAAACTCATTATAGAAGTAGGTCCTTTTTATAGTAGAGACATCATTACATATTCTAAAGCATATGCTAGATGTGATGCCACCACATATGCTAAATATGATTCCATAGTATGATGCCACCACATATGCCTTTTAAGAGGGTGTTCCCACACGAGAGACTTACACATACGAGCAGTTGTTCACATACATTGAAACCGCTTTATTTAATGTCTATATTCAGTGCTAGTTTATTCAACCACCTAGCACTTTTTTATTCCCACATTAATCACTATTACTTAACACTGTTGTCACTAATAGCCAAAGTGCTATGTCCAAGGCACTAAATCCCGTGCTTCATGCACGTACCAAGCACATTGAGATCCATTATCATTATGAGATAGAGATAACATGGAGGAGAGATCAATTTATCTTACTGCCTTACACAAAATAATGTTGGAGATCTATTCACAAAGACTTTGCCTAGAGAGAAGTTTGAAGCTTTCCAAAAAGCTTTAGGCTTGCTCTCATATAGATTGTGATCTTCCACCTTGTACAGGTTCACACTTACACTACAGGGGAGATTTGAAGGAAAATGCACACTTATGGTAGTGCTATGTGAACAGGACCTAACCAAGGGCACTTTTTTCCATGTGGTTTTTTCCCTTCTTGGATATCCAGTGTGAAAGAAAACTCTATCTATTGCTTTGTACTTTCATATTATTATGGATGTGATATATGTGGAAGGTTGACTCTACCACCTCCACTGGTCTCAGTCAATATCTCTATGTACATATCCATCTCCATCTCCATCTCCTTCCTTGTGTGACACTATCAGGTGAAACCCTAACTCTCTTGTGTGTGTAGCTTTCCAACAATCATTATCTTATTCGGAATGGGTTGTTGTTCCGAAATGATAGGATTTGTGTGCCAAATAGTGTTGAGATTAGGAGGAGGATCCTTTATGATTGTCACGATGCTCCTACAATAGGTCATCCGGTGGTACAACGAACCTATGATTTGGTAAAACATATGTTTTACTGCCCCAAGATAAGGGCAGAAGCCAACGACTATGTGGTAAAGTGTCACTGGTTTACCATGCACTCGCAAAGGGCATGATGTGGTGGTAGATGGATTGACAAAAGAGTATTTCCATGGAATTTTATCACCGGTTTACCACGCACTCGCAGAGGGCATGATGCCATTTGGGTGGTGGTATACATATCGACAAAGATGGCAAGTTTTTTACCCACAAGGAAAACAATAACAACTAGAGCAGTTTGTTGAGCAGCTTTTGAGGTTATATGGTTCACATTGTGACATGGTGAGTTCTAGGGACTCCAAGTTTATTGGACACTTCTGGCAGCTAGTCTTCCAGAAATTGGAGACCAAGCTGAGTTTGAGTTCCTCTGACCATCCTCAGTCCAATGGGCAGACGGAGAGGGTGAATTAGGTTTTGGAGGATATGCTTCGTGCATACGTCTCCAATACACCATGAGATGGGAGAGGTACATGTGATGGTTTAGTTGTCTGTAACAGTGCTGAGCATGCGGCCATTGGTTATAGTCCGTTTATGATGATGTGCGGATACCAACCTAGATCTTTGGTAGCTATGGGACTTAAGGCTATTCAGAGTGATGCGGCTAGGGATTTCTTGGAAGATATGTAGGTGTCACATGTGGAAGCTCTGGGAGTCTTCTTTCAGCCCTAAATAGTGCATAGGAACTCTTGATGCAAGAACAATCAATGTGGACAGAGATGTTAGTGGGGATGTTGTAGTATCTAGTCCATACTATTCTTATGGAGTTGATAGTTATATAGTCTTGTGGGTTGACTACCATGAGTATATAACATGCAGGTTCCTAAAAGGTGAATTTGGGCATGTTCTTGGATTCATCTAGGTATATAATTCAGCCATATTGGTGGACATGCAGATTTCACATTGTGAAGTTTTCGTCCGAGTTGCGGCCAATTGATATTGTGCTAATTCTTTCTATCTTTAGTGGTGCATTTGCCCTATCAACTACTTATTTGCTGTACTAATTCTTTCTATTTGCTATTTCCCTTAGTGCTAGGCTTCATTATGGCTGAGTCTGCCTTGCATCTCTGGAGGTTGATAGAAACTCAGTACGAAGGGCTTTGTGTGAATATATGCTCTTATTTGTGTGTGTGTGGAGTGTGTGTGTGAGAGCATATCTTGATATAGAGCTCTACACCCACCATTGGGCACTAATGACGTTAGTGGGGATGTTGTAGCCTCTAGTCCATACTATGCTTAATGGAGTTGATAGTTATATAGTCTTGTGGGTTGACTACCATGAGTATATAACATGCACGTTCCTAAAAGGTGAATTTGGACATGTTCTTGGATTCATCTAGTTATATAGTCTTGTGGGTTGACTACCATGAGTATATAACATGCACGTTCCTAAAAGGTGAATTTGGACATGTTCTTGGATTCATCTAGGTATATAATGTAGACAGAGAATAGAGAGAGAGAGAGATGCTTAGTGGAGTTGATAGTTATATAGTCTTGTGGGTTGACTACCATGAGTATATAACATGCACGTTCCTAAAAGGTGAATTTGGACATGTTCTTGGATTCATCTAGGTATATAATGTAGACAGAGAATAGAGAGAGAGAGAGAGATGGCTATATATCCAGTATATTCATATAGTACAAAAAGGGTACAATGTCTTGTGGCCTTCCCAAAAAGGAAATCATAAAGCCTAATGTAGACCTAACTCCAAGTGGAGAGAGATAACAAACAATGACAAAGGAGATACCTTTTGTAGGATTTGGGAGAAATAATCAACTAGCCAACTTGTTGGTGGCCAGTTCCATGGATATGAATAAATAGGTTGCCGACCACCTCAGATAAATGCTAAACTGCTGGCCAGGGTCTTGTTCCACACATCACGCCTCCTGATGCCTCTGAGAGCTACAGTTGCTCAAATCGTGATGTTTTATTTGCTGCAAATTAGGGGTTAGCTTGGGATTAGGGATTTCCATGTGCATGCACATGATAGCAGGAGATGTTAGATAGAGTTAGAGATTCTATGAGGAGTGCACATGCCATAGATAGAGCACGGTTTTATGTTGATAGGCAGCGTTCGCCGAGGGAGTTATCTGAGGGAATGTTGGTGTATTTGCGAATACCCAGGAGTTCAGAGATGTTACAGACAGGGAGGGTTGGGAAGTTTTCTCCTAGGTATTGTGGACCTTTTCAGATCCTTCCGAAGATCAGAGAGGTAGCCTTACACTAGAACTGCCTCAGAATGCAGAAGTTCGAGAGGAAGTAGATGTGATTTGGAGCGTTTGCAGTGCTCGAACCCCTTGGCAACAAACAGAGCATAAAAAACCTTTGTGTTACGTGCATCACCTATGTGAGAGGGCCACGTGGACCTGCTTCATACTTGGAGCAGCTTTGTAGGCAAAGTACGTGGCAGAGTATGGCATGTTTGGGGCTGTTTTGGAAGCCCAATAAGTGCCTGCAAGTACAGTAAAGGTCAACAAACCCTAAATCATGACTTGTGTAAAGTAGGTTACAAATTTCTGGCAATGACTAATAACATCAAAGCTGTGGCCAGCTAGTTTGGGAAAAAGCTTAACAGTAGTTATTTTTGGCAGCTAAGGCCACTTTTGGCAAAAGGGGAAAAAGCAAGGGCTAAAAAGAGTTGACCGACTCCAACAAAAGGGAGGATGGGCTCAATTCGTAGAAGGAAGAAGGGGCAGCAGTCAGGAACACTCTCTCTATTCAGCGCTGGACGTACAGTTGCACCCTCTTGCAGGGCTGGTCATACTGCTGCTACATAGTGTTCTCTCTCTCGTCTGGCTGCCGCCTTTGAGCAGGTTGATAGTAGTGTTACTCATGTTATTGCTGGTCGCCTGCTGAAAAACTAGCCGACAGCAGCCTCTCAGTAGGCTGACAGCCCCATGTGCACGGTGATGTGCATATATACAAATGTCCAAGGAATTCGTAAAATTCATCTGCATTCCTCAGTGATCAGAGTCTACAGAGCGTCTCTCTACAGTACAGGGTGGTCGAGGAGATCTTAGGGAGTGTGTGGATTGAGAACCGACGCCTTCATTCTCAGTCATCTTTTGTACTTGAAGTACATTTGTAACAATTCTTTCTTGTACATAATACAGAATGGTAGTTTAGGACAAAGCTTGTGGTGAGAAGACCACCTTAGGCACCACTTGGTGGCTTGTTGGGATGAATGCCGCAAGGCGATCTTGATGCAGTTTAATCCTGAAGATTACCTGAGTGTGAATTGAAGAAACAGTGGGAGCGTTTTATGCAAAATCATGGCGAATCGATAACCAACTCTTGCCTATTTCTAGAAGCTTTTGCTCATGCTCCTGAGGACCATCTGGCGGTCGGATCAGGTTGAGCGATTTGTGGATGATTTGAAACTGTCCTTGCACGCAGTTTTTCTATCTCTGAAAACCCTAGCACATAGACACGAGTGTGCTGCATGGTATTAGAGCCTAGTGAACCTGCAAATATTTTCTTTTGTGGCGCCCGCGTGCGTTGACTGCTTGGATAGGGTAGAGCCCCTAGGTTTCAGGAGTGCACATGTCCGGGTTTGGGAAAAGTCACTCTTTGGATTTTTTCTGGTGTATAGGTTCGATGTTTTAAAGTTGGGGTGGCAACAGGTGGTTTGGATGTTTTTCAGCTCCATTTGGTGCATACGGCTTTGACCGTGAACTTGCTTCCTTCTTGGAGAAGCTTTGTAGGTAAAGTATGTGGTAGAGTATGGCATATGTTTGGGGCTGTTTTGGCAGCCCAATAGGTGCCCGCAAGTACATTAAAGTTCAACAAACCTTAATTCATGATTTTTGCAAAGTAGGTTACAAATTTCTGGCAATGACTAACAACATCAAAGCTTGCCCTTTCACATGGCTTGTGCAGAAGGTGTGCACATATTTAGTTTGCTTATATTGCTATAAGCTGAGAGAAATTTGTGCTGTTTCATGTCTAAATGCTTCTTAT
Organism: Cibotium barometz; assembly: GCF_041138505.1. NCBI lineage: Eukaryota > Viridiplantae > Streptophyta > Polypodiopsida > Cyatheales > Cibotiaceae > Cibotium > Cibotium barometz. Next base: position 57,424,887 of record NC_141060.1, read on the forward strand.
TTTTAGACAAAGCAGTTCACTTGTCATGAAATAATAAAAGACTGCGCTTTTCAGGTTAAGCTTACAGAATTCCAAAGTCTTCCTCCTCTATTCAGACAAACGCCAACAGCAGTGCAAGAACTCGTCCTTGCAAGTATGAGATGTTCATTGCTCGATTTGGCGATTTTTGGTTGTCTTAAATAAAAAGTGGTGTGTTTTAGCTTTTGGGCCTTGAACATCTGTGAAAGTTATGACAAGGTTGAGGGTTGGGTTTAAGTTCTTTAATGTTGTGTTTATTTACATTGAAAGAGCATCCATTATCAACATGTTGTGATCTGTCGTGGTGGTCTTTGCTAGGAAATATCTTTGAGCATGCAGTTGTTTTGAGTATCATGACAGAAGACCAAGAAGCTTTTGAGAGGCATTTTCTGCAACTGAAGCCATACTATAGTGACACCAGGTGTGATTCATTTTGTAGTGCTTGAAACCATGTTTTTGTTTTAGTTTTTAAGGGATGCCTGTTTGTGAAGTGTAAATTGTTTTCACATTGTTGTTGTTTTTTACAAACTGTAAATTAAAAAGGAAGAGGGCAACTGTAAATTAAAAAGGAAGAGGGCAACATGCTCATTTGATGAGCCAATGTGCAACTTCTGTTTACACACACACCTATTAGTTCAAGACTAGAGTCTCAGCTTTTTGGAGTACCGTATAAAATTTCCCATACCAATGCCTAACCAATTCTAGCATCCCAGGTTTTTGGACATTCCATAAAATTTTATGTACAGTAATTGTGTGGATGAAATAGTTGGTCAACTAGCACAATGGGCACTCCCAAAACTTTAAACATGTGCTTGTGGGTTTTCAGACTCCATTCCATTGTGCACAAACCCCACTGTCACCACAAGTCAGAGGCAATCAAGAATGCCGTTCAGGGAGAGAAGTGTGCTTTGGGATTATCCGAGCAGCCTGATTGCATTGGAGTTGTCTCGAAAAAGAATAGGGTAAGTAGCGGTTCTTCATCATGTGCATTGTACTGGCTAGAGAAATTCGGTAGAATTATATTTTGAAGAAGACATGGAGATGTATTTTTTGGAGTAACATAGAAGCATTTAAGGTAATATAAATTCCCTGTACACATCTTGGTAATGAAAGAGGTACTACAGAACTTTGTTTGTTTTGACACAAAAGCGAACTAGAACATGATCATCTCTGATTCGTCATAAAAGAAAAGACAATGCATCACCTATGATCAAGCTCTGGGTTGTTTTGAATCACACAACTCTCACCACCACGTCAAACTAGGGCTGCTGGCATTGTACCCTCTACAAAATCTCTGATCATTCTGTGTCTTATCTTGTTTATTGGAGTGTTAGCTTCAAAGTTCAGAAGTAGTATATGACTGTTATTATATAGCAGTAACATAGCTGTAAACCAGCCTTGGTCTTCAGACAAAACCAAAGGGCGGTGCAAAAATCAACTTGCACACAAAACACTTCAACACCTTTGAGGACCAAGAAAAGGAAAACAAACAGGGGGAGCTAGAGTGCTCCTGCAAACAGTACACGGACACCGAGTGGTCCCAAAACGTAGTGGCACCCCTTGCGGTATTTCTTTAATTGATTATAAGAGCTTTGATTACTCTTTCGTGTCAGTATCTGTTCGGGAATAAGAGCCTCATCAAGTTTCTCCACTTCCACTGAGCCTCATCTGATATATCCTCAGGCACCCAAAACCTGCTTGCAGTCCACCCAAGTGGTAAGCACAAGTCCTCGATGAAGCATAGTAGATCACTAGAAGCTGCCTTCCGAACCCATGAAGCCTCCATGAAGATACCACCAGTGAAAAACTGTCAAAAGCCATAGCCTTCAACCCATGTTTTGCACCATAACACTTCAACTGCTTCTTGTTCCTAGTTAACTACTTCTTGTCCTTGGTGTCTTTTCTCCTGAGCTTCATCCTTAGCTTTTACTCTTCACCTCATACAGGCAAAGACACAGTCCTGCACTGCCTCCTGCACTTCCTTTTCACTTTCCACATGTTCAAGCTTCTAATGTGACTCTCATGAGACAACCATGAGCTCGCCCCCTTTGGAAAGTTGGCGATTGTCCCGTCCAGAGCAACCACGGACTTGCCTCCTTGAGAAAGTCGACGATGTCCCGGCTAGAGCAACCACGGGCTTGCCTCCTTCAGAAAGTCGACGAGTCCCGGCAACGGAATCATGTAAACTGGCCTTGGTCTTCAGACAAAACCAAAGGGCAGTGTGAAAATAAACTTGCACACAAAACACTTCAATACCTTTGAGGACCAAGAAAAGGAAAAAAACAGGGGGAGCTAGAGTGCTCCTGCAAACAGTACACGGACACTGATTGGCCCCAAAACGTAGTGGCGTCCCTTGCGGTATTTCTTTAATTGATTATAAGAGCTTTGATTACAATAAGGCTGGAAACTCAGCCGTCACAGTAGAACTCCTGAAGCCTGCAAAGACCAAAGACCATAATGGCTTCTTGTCCACTCGGCATCCACAAACAAGTCCAGCCATTGTTCACATCAAAAGACTCCCACACATTGAGTCTTGCATACAGAAGCTTTCTCCCATGATTAGGGCTCCCACAACCATCCATAGCCTCTCACCCTATGAACAGCATCACACCCTGACACATCGAGTGCTCTTGCATCACAACAACGACTCCAAACTGTTTCCCAAAAGAGAACTCACATCACAGCACAACATACCATACAATCGACACACCTGTACCAACCCTCTCTGCCCTCCAAGGGTACTATCCATCTCCGTCATGGATTCCCAAACCCCTGTCCAATCAGCAGCAAGGTTGTACCAAATATGTGTCCATTCTTGTACCCACTGCCTGCACGTGACCCATCTCCTAGAGAAACCAAAAACACATGTTTCCTTGAGAAACCTATGACCTGTTTCTGCATGAAACCCTTAGGCCTGTTTCCCCTTGAAACATTTGTCCTGTTTCCACGTAGAACCATACACAGTACCATTCAAAGATAGTGGCAACAACGGCATACATCGAGTGACTTGTTTCCTCATGAAACATCTGGAAACATAGATATGCCTACAACTGCAGGTCCCTCTGTTCCTTTCAAGCAAGAAGAAAACAATCTGCTCGATGAACATGCACCCATGCGAGCTTGCATAACTTCCATGCCAAGAAACACATCCAAGTGACCCTGTACTTGCAGCCAGAAAGCCATGTCTTGTTCCCACATGCCAACATACACAGCACCGTCCACAAATAGTGCCAAAACCAAGGCTGTCTCCCAAAGCAAACTCTATACTTTTTCCACAGCCTCAAAGAGCCCTCGCTGAATTGCTTAGGCTGTCACAAACTGAAAATACATGAACGCAGAATTCTGACCAGGTCCCTTGATTCTCAAGACAAGGAGTGCCAAACAGCCTCGAGTTCACAAACCCACACAACCCTGTTTCCTGTCTCTTCCTGAGATACATCCCTGAGTCCCTGTACACGCAGCCAAGTGTCCATGCATACAGCTGTATACGCAGCCATTAAAAACAACCCACAAGCTCATCCATAACAGCCCCGAAGTTTTCCCTCCTGCAACATCCAGCAATCCTGCACCGCCTTCCATGAGAGAGAGAGAGAGAGAGAGAGAACAGTCTTGCGCTTCCTAGAGCTCGCCTCCTTTCAAGAGAGGGGGGGGCATGAGAATATCAGTGGGCTGTGCGTCTCCTGCAGCCAGCCCGCGAGTAGCCAAAAAGGGGAGTAAAACCTTTCAGACTGCACCTCCTGTAGTCAGCCCGATAGTGCCCCTAGAGATAAAGCCTGTGCTGCAGCTCTGTGTGCCATCTGTGTCATGGCCCTGTGAAAATGGAGCAGGACAAGTGTGGGCATGGTGGTTGCAGAGTCAGAATATTTTATGATTCACATGGGGGGTGCCCGGACAGAGTTTAAGATGGGTGGACATCCCTAGGTGTGAAGGGGGGAACTAAAAACATTAAACTTTAATGTTTAATAAAGTTTGCCCCTAGGCCTTAGTGGCCCTAGGAACTTATTAAAGTTTGGGGCCCTAGGGATTAATTTGGGGGAGGAGTGTTTCTCTCTCCTCTCTCTCTCTCTTCCCTTTTTGGGGAGTCGTGTAGCAAAAGTGGAGAGTTTTTTCTCAAGCGCATGTACACAAGCGTGGAGAAGCTGAAGAGCAAGTCGACTGCAGATTTCTGGAGGGCTGTTGCTGTTTTTCTGAGTGGAATCAGCCGTACAGCACTGTACGGCCAGAACTGTGCAAGTACTCTCTCTCTTTCTCCTCTGTTGCTGGCTGCGCATAGAAGCTGCTGCAAGGATTCCCTGCGCACAGGCCCTGTACAGGCTGTACCAGCAAGTACACAGCCAGTACAGCACTGTACGGCTGCCGTACAGTGTACGGACAGCCAAGTACAGCAAGTACAGTTGCTGCAGGCTGCTGCAGGTGGCGCAAACAGGTGCTGGACAGACTGTACCAGCAAGTACACAGCCAGTACAGCACTGTACGGCTGTCGTACAGTGTACGGACAGCCAGGTACAGCAAGTACAGTTGCTGCAGGCTGCTGCAGGTGGCGCAAACAGGTGCTGGACAGACTGTATACTCTGATTCAGGCAGGTACAAGAGTGGACAGCCGGCTGTTTGTGCAAGTACAACTCCTGGCACGTATCCCGAGGCGGTACAGACGGGTACAATGCTGATTTTCAGATCTGTATTTTCAAGGACAACATAAGAGTGAACATCAGGAGGAGGATACAGGCAAGTACAAGCACACGTGTGAAGCAGGGTTGTGGATACAAGTGCCTGCAAGTACAGATTGGTGCTGTTGCTTCCTCCAGTGTTGTTTCACGAGCTGAACTTGGTAAGCTCTGTTTCTGTTCATCTATCTCTCTTTCTACTGCTTGATGTCTGTTGCAGATATGTGTTATCTGGCCCCTTGTGAGAGGAGGGGTATGGCAGATTGACAAGGGTTGAGGCAGAGACTGGACAGCACATGTATGTTTGAGCTGAGAAGATGTATCATGCACTTGAGTTATGCCAGATGTATGCCCATGGTTGGCCTGCTTAATGATCTTGGCTGATCAGAGGGAGGCACAGTGTGTTATTGTGGAACACAGATCTGTGTGCATAGATCCTCTATGCTGAGAAGGATTTGTGGGCCGTCAGATTGGACTTACAGGTGTAAACTCTTGACTGATCTTTGTGTTGTACTTAGCCATTCATTTTATTATAATTGAATAAAGAAATACCACAAGGGGCGCCAAGCTTTGGGGCCAACAGGTGTCGCTGTGTTTTCAGATTTGGGCACTCTAGCTCCAATCTGTGTTTTTGTTTCTCATCTAGACTACAAGTGGACGGGTGATTGCTTCTACCGCACTCTGGTTTTCTATCAGAGGCCGGTTTCAAGGTTCCGTCCCCGGGACCAATCATCAACTTTCTGAAGGGGGTGAGCTCGTGGTTGCTTTGAAGAAAGCCATCGCTGAAAATTCAGCAAACATGTCTGATACAGAGGAAGAGTACTTCTATCATGAAGAAGAAGAGCAAGAGACTTCTCCTGAAAGAGATGTATCTGAGGATATTTTTGCAGGAGAACAGGTTGCAGATGTTGAGCCTTATGAGGATGTAACACAGCCAGAAGATGTGCATGGTAAAGAGGATGATGATGCTCGGTTCAAAGATCGCTTGGCTAGTGTTATGGATACTTTTATGCAGCTCACACAGAGCGAGAGATTTGCTGAATTTATGAGATCTCGCACAGAACCCCGCACAGAGCCCCAGAAAAAGAAGAAGAAGGTTCGTTCGAAGAATCTTCCTCAGGGTCATAGTGGTGCCATCCCACAGGAACCATCTTTTGGCCAGTTTCCGAATATGCAGCATGCTTATGGTGCAAACTCTCAGAGTTCCTTCTATGGACAGCCACCTATTCCTCAGCAGAATATGCATCCAGGTTATTTTGGTGGTGGCTCGGTGTTCCAATCCATGACTGGGGGTTATCCTCAGGGAGGCATGGGTATGTATGGGCCTTTTGGAGCCAATTTTCAGCCTGGCATGCAAGGGAATATGTATGGTGGTATGCAGTCCGGTATGGCTGGAAATATGTTTGCGGGCATGCAACCTGGGATGCAAGGCAATATGTTTAGTGGCATGCAGCCAGGTATGCATAATGGAATGTATGGAAACATGGCTGGAATGTATGGTAGGCCTGGCATGGGAATGGGAAATGTTGACCCAATGATGGGTATGAATGTTGGGGGCAGCAATCTCACGAAACCACTTCCATATGATAATCTAACGCCTATGGGAAAGGCGAAGGATTACAAGGAAGGGGGAGCTGCAGTGAAGTTTGACACTTTCAGTGGGGCCAAGGATAAATTGAAGGCACTTACCTTTTTACAGCAGTTTGATGCTGCTTTTTCTGGTGGGAATTACATAGAGTTCTCTAAGGTGAGGAAAGCTGCCACTTTTCTCAAGGGCAATGCTTTGCAGTGGTGGTCTACTCTTCTTTTGCAGGGCATAGCACCCACCACATGGGTCCAATTCAAACAGGTTTTCTCTTCCGTATGGTTCACATCTACATTTGAGGTGGATGTTATGACAGCATGGCACAAGCTGGATGCTTCAAAGTGTGATAGTTTGGAGGACTATAACAAGAAGTTTTGGGAAGCTTTACTCCCAGTGACTTCTTATCGTGCCGTGCCATTATCTGAGCAGGTTGAGAAATATTGTTGTGGGCTGCCCAAGGAGGTACGAGATTATTGTATAAAGACAAGAGTAACGAACATGTCACAGCTGATTGAAAATGCTATGACAGCTAATGCGTTACTCACAGGTGGTTCATCTGGATTTAAAGGCAGTAAGAAATTGGGCAAGAAAGCTGAAAAATTTGGGCATGCTTCTCGTGATACTAAAGGGTCTTCAGAGACAAAGTATAAGAAGTTGCCAATGCCCAAAAGGACTTCTGAGGAAAGACACTGTACTGAAGAGGGGCATATGTCATTCAATTGTCCCAAAAGAACGTCCAAAAAGGACCCTGACAATAAAGGAGAGCCCAAGCCAAAGAAACCAAAGCCTTCTGCAGGCTTAGTTCCTGATCTTGTGGGGGAGCAGGTAGGTGGTGAAGCTACAGAGTTGTGCAGGGCATGGGGCAAAGTGAGAGATCAGAATGCTTTGATCTTCTTTGACACAGGTGCTAGAGCCAACTTCATTTCACCAGATTTGGTTGGCCGATTGGGGATTCGCGCAGAGGAGATGGGGCCGTTACATGAGGCAAATATGGCTTGTCCAGGGTATGCAGAACCCGTCACTCCTATCATTGGGAAGCTTCGGCTTCATTTGCAGGGTTATGTGGACAGCGAGGAGTTCTTCATCAGGCCTTTGGATGGCTGTGATGTTTTGTTGGGGATGCCAAGGGTACATGCGGTGGTGGATACTTACAATAGGAAAATTACTCTGACTCATAGAGGGAAAGAGCATGTATTGGATGTAAAACTCAAAGGGGAATCTGTTCCTATTGTATCCGCTTCGGCGATTTCATCAGTAATGAAAAAGCATCTTTCCGCGTACTTGATTTATGTAAAGGATGCACAGGATGATGAGTCTAAGTCTAATTTGTCAATGTTAGATAAGGACAGGGCTGATTTCTTAAGTGGGTTTCAAGACTGTTTTTCTGAGTCATTGCCAGGAGAATTACCTCCTGAGAGGCCAGAAGATCATGCCATAGATCTGATTCCTGGTAGTACTCCACCGAATAGACCGCCGTACCGTGTTAGTGCAGCCCAACAGGAAGAGATTATGAGTCAGGTGCAGGAGCTTCTAAATAAGGGGTTGATTTAGCGTAGCTCATCACCCTTTTGCTCACCTGTGCTCTTAGTGCAGAAGAAGGATGGTTCTTGGCGCATGTGTATAGATTACAGGGCGCTGAATAAGAATACCATCAAGAATCGATTCCCCATACCGAGGATCGATGACATCTTGGACCGCTTACAGGGCTCCACAGTTTTTAGTCGTATTGACTTGAAAAGCGGGTATCATCAGATACGCATTAGACCCGAGGATGTGCATAAGACAGCATTCCGAACCACGTTTGGGTTGTATGAGTTCTTGGTTATGCCCTTTGGTTTGACAAATGCGCCTGCCACATTTAACAGAATGATGGACAGGATTTTCAGGCCTCATAGAGAGTTTGTGGGCACATTCTTTGATGATATGATTGTGCATTCACGAACTGAGGAAGAGCATAGAAGGCATTTGGCCATTGTGTTTGCAGAACTCAGAAACCATAGGTTGGTGGTTAATGGCAAGAAGAGTGAGTTCTTTTTGCAGGAGATACATTTCTTGGGGCATATTGTGTCTGGTCATGGAGTCCGTATGGATCCAGCAAAGGTGGAAGCAATACTTAATTGGCCAGCTTTGAGGACCGTGCATGATGTACGTAGTTTTCTAGGATTGTGTTCCTATTACAGGCGTTACATACGGCACTTTGCTGAAATTGCTTCGCCTCTTCATGCTTTGACGAAGAAAGGAACTCCGTTTAGATGGGCTGATCGGGAAATTACAGCATTCAAAAAGCTCAAAGAAAAGCTTACTTCGGACCCAGTATTGGTGTTACCGGACCTCCGAAAGGCTTTTGTTGTCCAGTGTGATGCATGTGGAAGTAGCATTGGTGCAGTTCTCATGCAAGAGGGACATGTGATAGCCTATGAGAGTAGAGTTTTGCAAGATGCCGAGAAGCATTTACAGGTGTATGAGAAAGAGATGTTGGCTGTAATTCACGCTCTTTCTACTTGGAAACACTACTTGCTTGGGGCTAATTTCACTGTGCAGACAGATCATCAGACCTTGCGTTATTTCCTCACGCAGACTAAGCTTTCAGAGAAGCATATGCGTTGGGCAAACTTTTTGTCAATGTTTCACTTCGAGATTGTGCATGTGGAAGGCAAAAAGAATGTAGTGGCAGATGCTTTATCACTCAAGCCACAGGTCTCTGCAGTTTCACTTGCTTATCATCATGAGCTTGATGAAATGAAAGAGCAGTATGCCCATGATGAGGACTTTGAAAGGTTGTATGATCAGATGTCTGAGGGTCAGCGGCATGAGCATTACACTCTCAGAGATGGGTTTTTATTGATGCATGGCAGACTGTGTGTTACCAGGCCATTGCGACTCAAGGTTATGATTGAAAGTCATGCTCCACCGTATGCAGGTCATAGAGGTATTGACGCCACGGTCAAAGCAGTGGAGACTTTCTTTTATTGGCCAACCTTGAGAAGAGATGTTGATGCCTTTGTGAGGCAATGCATCGTATGTCAGAAGGTAAAGTTTGACCGTCAGAAGACACCAGGGTTATTACAGCCTTTACCTATTCCGGATAGACCTTGGGAGAGCATTGCCATGGATTTTGTATTTGATCTTCCACGGACACAATTGGGAAATGATGGCATCTGGACTATCATATGCAGGTTCAGTAAGCAGGCTCATTTCATTCCCGTGCGGAAGACAATTAAAGTGGATCATATGGTGAAGTTGTTCATGGCGAACATCTTCAAGTATCATGGCTTGCCTACGTCTATCATTAGTGATCGTGATCCACGGATGACGAGTTTGTTTTGGAGAGGGTTGTTTGACAACATGGGTACAACTCTCAAGTTTTCATCGTCATTTCATCCACAGACAGATGGTCAGTCAGAAGAGGCTAACTCTACAGTGTTGGATCTTCTGAAGTGTTATGTGTCAGAGCACAAGCAACAATGGGAAAAATATCTTCCTTTGGTGGAGTTTGCATATAACAACACTGTACATAGCTCGACAGGCAAGGCGCCTTTTGAGATTGTAGAAGGAGGGAAGAAGGTTCCACCCATTTTGCATACAAAGGATAAGATCTTTGAGGCTGATCAGTATGTGGAGAGCTTGGATGAAGCTTATCGGAGAGTTAAGTTGGCCCTCCAGAAAACTCAGCAGAAGCAAAAGAAAGCCGCAGACCGTCACAGACGTGATTTACAGTTTGCATTGGGTGATTGGGTTCTTTTGCGCTTTGAAAAGGCTAGACTCAAGAAGATGAAGGGTAAAGAGCGCTTATTTCCTAAGTTGAGCATGCGATATTATGGGCCTTTTCAGGTTTTGGAAAAGATTGGTGAGGTAACCTATCGATTGAAGTTACGAGATCACTGGAGGATTCACAATGCTTTTCACGTGAGTCTTCTTAGACCTTTCCGTGGGGATGTGCCTGAGGATGTATCAGATGAGGCTCAGCCGGAAGTTGAGGAACTTGATGAGGTTTTGATTCCAGAGCAGATACTGGCACATAAAGAAAGGAAGGTACGAGGTAAAGTTTCCCGTCGCTATCTTGTGAAGTTCAAGAACTATTCACCGATGGATGCGAAGTGGATGGAGGAAGGTGACTTAACAGATTCACCTCAGGTTTTGCAGCTTTATCTCGATGCCTTTGAGTTAGAGCCGACTCTTATTGTGGCTCATTCAGGTTCAGCAGAGCATGGGTCTGGAGCATTACCTGATGCTCAAGAGGGGGGTAGCACCTCCACTCCCTTGATATAGACAGGCTCAGATGACATCTAGAGGTCGCTTGGTGCAGATTTTCTCTCACCCGAAGGTACTGAGGCTGACAGTACATCTGTTTATGGGACTTCTATGATATATGTGTACTAGTCACATGGAGATTGTTGTGGATATGTATGGTTCACAGTGGTATACAACTTGGACTATTACTATGCCATTGGTTTGCAGTGAATGATGATACATGTGTATGGCTTAGAGAGATTGGGACGCTGATCTTGCCATATTGTATATTTCACTCTGGATATTTTGATGCATCACCAGAATGCAATCGAGGACGCTTGCCATTTTTCAAGAGGGGGGTATGTCATGGCCCTGTGAAAATGGAGCAGGACAAGTGTGGGCATGGTGGTTGCAGAGTCAGAATATTTTATGATTCACATGGGGGGTGCCCGGACAGAGTTTAAGATGTGTGGACATCCCTAGGTGTGAAGGGGGGAACTAAAAACATTAAACTTTAATGTTTAATAAAGTTTGCCCCTAGGCCTTAGTGGCCCTAGGAACTTATTAAAGTTTGGGGCCCTAGGGATTAATTTGGGGGAGGAGTGTTTCTCTCTCCTCTCTCTCTCTCTTCCCTTTTTGGGGAGTCGTGTAGCAAAAGTGGAGAGTTTTTTCTCAAGCGCATGTACACAAGCGTGGAGAAGCTGAAGAGCAAGTCGACTGCAGATTTCTGGAGGGCTGTTGCTGTTTTTCTGAGTGGAATCAGCCGTACAGCACTGTACGGCCAGAACTGTGCAAGTACTCTCTCTCTTTCTCCTCTGTTGCTGGCTGCGCATAGAAGCTGCTGCAAGGATTCCCTGCGCACAGGCCCTGTACAGGCTGTACCAGCAAGTACACAGCCAGTACAGCACTGTACGGCTGCCGTACAGTGTACGGACAGCCAAGTACAGCAAGTACAGTTGCTGCAGGCTGCTGCAGGTGGCGCAAACAGGTGCTGGACAGACTGTATACTGTGATTCAGGCAGGTACAAGAGTGGACAGCCGGCTGTTTGTGCAAGTACAACTCCTGGCACGTATCCCGAGGCGGTACAGACGGGTACAGTGCTGATTTTCAGATCTGTATTTTCAAGGACAACATAAGAGTGAACATCAGGAGGAGGATACAGGCAAGTACAAGCACACGTGTGAAGCAGGGTTGTGGATACAAGTGCCTGCAAGTACAGATTGGTGCTGTTGCTTCTTCCAGTGTTGTTTCACGAGCTGAACTTGGTAAGCTCTGTTTCTGTTCATCTATCTCTCTTTCTACTGCTTGATGTTTGTTGCAGATATGTGTTATCTGGCCCCTTGTGAGAGGAGGGGTATGGCAGATTGACAAGGGTTGAGGCAGAGACTGGACAACACATGTATGTTTGAGTTGAGAAGATGTATCATGCACTTGAGTTATGCCAGATGTATGCCCATGGCTGGCCTGCTTAATGATCTTGGCTGATCAGAGGGAGGCACAGTGTGTTATTGTGGAACACAGATCTGTGTGCATAGATCCTCTGTGCTGAGAAGGATTTGTGGGCCGTCAGATTGGACTTACAGGTGTAAACTCTTGGCTGATCTTTGTGTTGTACTTAGCCATTCATTTTATTATAATTGAATAAAGAAATACCGCAAGGGGCGCCAAGCTTTGGGGCCAACAGGTGTCGCTGTGTTTTCAGATTTGGGCACTCTAGCTCCAATCTGTGTTTTTGTTTCTCATCTAGACTACAAGTGGACGGGTGATTGCTTCTACCGCACTCTGGTTTTCTATCAGAGGCCGCTTTCAATCTGCCTGTCAGCCTCTACAAAACAAAGGAGCGCGTTCAGCCTTGTGCGCCTGCAGCCTACCAGTGTGCCAAGCGCGAGAGAGAGAGAGAGCATGTGCTGCCGCTTCAGCCCACCAGCCCTCCCTTGAGAAAAAAAAAACACGTGTGCCCTGCCCGCCAGGAGAAGCACCTCCATGCTGCAGCCCGACTTATCCTTAAAAAGGGTCTCCCCCAAAAATAATGTAGCCTGTCCGACAAAAGCCCGTGATCTTCAAAAGAAGGATATTCTTTTCTTTTTATGGGTTTAAATCCTTTGTCCCCTCTAACCTTTGTCCCCATGGGCTATGAGAAGGGACTTTACTCATTTGGCCCCCAAATTGGTGCCATTCACATTGTCCACCATGTCCCCGTGCACACTTGCATACTGTCAAGAGAAAAACACAGGGTTGTGACAATAGCAGTCATGTGCATACTTTATTATTGCTTTATGGCAGTCTCTTGCCTGCTTAGTCGCAATTAAGCAACTTGTTCTTTTCAACCCAAAGGCGTTACAACTTGTGGCTTGCCAGGATTTGAATTGGGGATCTGCCCTCCCCAAGGCACAAGTCCACACCGCTAGGCTACACACCCGTTGGTTTACTTAAATGCTTTGTTATCTGTATATCTAGTAACCTTAATATTGGTACTAGGGTTAGCACAGAAGCAGCAGCTATGGAGGATGGAAGATATCCATGCTGTGTGTGTGGGGAGAGAGAGAGAGAGAGAGAGAGAGAGAGAGAGTATGCTCAGATGCACACAGAATTAGCACGACTCAACAATGATTATATGATTTGATTGATGTGCTGTGACTCAACAATGATTCTATTGATTTGATCGATGTATTGCAACTCACCAAGTACAATGCTTTTTGTAGGCTTTAGAGTAGCCTTATCTTTTGACACACACATAGGACACATGTCAACACATACACACACACACACACGCCCGCACGCACACTTTTTTTTTTCTTGGTGAAACCACTGTTTATAGTAAATAGTAAATTGTACAATCATAGTCACCCAAAGCAGGTGGACCTATGAGAATGAACTAAAAAAATTGGGAAAATTCTTCAAAGTGCTGGAGAGAAAGCTCGCCAAGATCATAGGAATCTCGAAGAGACCGGAGTAGGGCAGCACGAAAATAGGGGAAGGGATGAACAACATCACCAGAAAAGTGCAGATGGTTTCTGGTGGAATAGATGGTCCAAAGAGCCCAGAAGAGCACGTACGCGAAAAATCATCATACCCTGGTAAGGTCAGGGACAATCTACCAAAAATCCAAAAAAGTCGCCTTAAGCGTAGTTGAGGGAATCTATACTGCATCAGTGCTGTCAAGTGTTGAAGAAAATTGCGGGAATGCAAGCAACTCCACAATAAGTGAGGTACGTTCTCGGGCATAAGGCGGCAACACTGACATAAAGCTGGAGCAATACGCCTTTGAGCCAATAGAGTGCCAACCGGTAGCGCGCCTATAATGCATCGCCAAAAAAGGACCCCTACTTAAGTGGCAACTTTGACCTCCACACCTTTTTTAAAGTCAATTTCCACCAGGGCAAAGGCTTATCCAAGTGCCATAGCTTGTTCCCATGTTCCACTATCCAAGGCTGAGGAATAAGCAAATGGTAGGCCTTGGAAGCAGTGAGGAGATGGAATGGGAATGAGGCATAACCCGGTTGCTGACGATCAAAATGCCAATCTTGTAATGAATCCTCCTCCTCAAGAGGAGGTACTGGCTGAAATGGATCCAGAAGTTCAGCTATGGCACGCCATATCGGCCTATGATGCATGCCTAGATGCCATTGCCTGGTGGCCTTGGGGAAAGAAAGAACCATACCAAGCTCATCAACCACATCCTGTACCATACGTATTCCCAAAGTCGATAGATGATAAGCCTTTCTTGGGTGATTGAGCGCTAAAGGTCGAGGAAAGGCTCGACTCCAATGAATGCTCTGAGATCAGAGTGAGTTCCCTAGACGTGGAGGTCTACCTTACCAATGGATGAAACATAAGATTTGTTGCCAAGCTGTAATCAAAGAAGTGGCATAAGGGCAACTTGGTATGCGCCCAGTAAGATGACCAAAAATGACATCCTAGTGATCCAAAACCCAGTGACCATAAGCATCTACTTTCATGTCTGCACACATGGCTTTCAACATCTTTGTCCACCAAGGCTGCATTTGACATACAAAATCAATAAGCAATGTGGCCTTACGTGCCAGCATGTGATAGTGAATGTCGAGAATGTTCAGGCTCCCATGCATTTTTGGCGAGCACACATAAACACGTTTGAGCAGATGAAGCCCTTTGCGATCTGATTGTGTTCGCTAGAGACATGCAATGGCACGAGACATAAATGTATCAATCTACTTACTAGTCCAAGGTAACAAAGGAAGGTGAAACTGAATGTACGCCATGATGATTGATTGGACAATTCGCAAGTGGACATGCAAAGGCCAAGTGGATAGCTTCCAGTAATCAATTTTGCACTCCAATCGAGTCAGCACCCATACCATCTCATCTTTCAAAGAAACATCCCAGCCAATCGGGTATCCCAAATGCCTGACCGACTGACCGGTGGGTGGAACAATTTGACTTGGCCAAAGATTAGAATGCCAAAGATAGTGGCGGACTAATAACAGCTTCGACTTTCGAAAATTGACATGCAACCCAGCTGCTCGCCCATAAAGCAAAAGGGCATCCATAATCCGTTGCAAATCCGTTGGGGTATTTCTAGGGAAGGAGGAGTCATCAGCATAGGCTTGTGCCACCAAGTGAGAACCATCCGGCATTGCAATACCATGCAAGCTACCCTGCTAGGTAAGCTTGTCAATATATAACATCAAGGGGCGTGTGGCAATGGCATAAAGCAGTGCACTAAGTGGGCAACCCTGACGTACCGATTTACCCAAGGTCCAAGTGGCCGAAAGTTCCCGACCAAAAATGCATTGAGCAGTACCCCCCTGGTATAGCCAATAAATCACATTTCGCATTTTGGGTCCAAAGCCCATCCCATCCATCACCCCAGCTATGAAGTCCTAGTGGACAGTGTCAAATGCCTTAGCAATATCTACTTGCATGAGCAGGACATCCTGGTCAGTGTACTTGGCATACTCAATACCCATGTAGGCATTTGCTATGTTGTCCATAATTTGCTGCCCGGGAACGAAGCCGTATTGTGCCGGGTGCAATCCCGAGTGAAGGTAGCCCTTAAATGCGATTAACTATCATTCTGGTGTGAGGACCACACGGGGTTTTGCATGGATTGGCTTTTTAGGCCGTTGCCATGCTGACGCATCATCTTTCTCTACACTTTTGGCTTGAGAAGAAATAACCTGTGGGAGTGCAGGCATCTTGCCTTTTCCTTTATTGCGAATTAGATCCCAAGAAGCAACCAAATTGCCCTTTTGTTGCTGTTGCATTTGGGTTAATTCAGCCACTTTTGAAGGATGCATGGCTGCAACTGGAGGTTAGAGGAGGGTCTGAGGGCATTCCGAGGCCATGTGTCCAAATTTTTTGCATGTAAAACAAGCACTTGCAAATGTGTTCCATTTCAACTCAAAAAACGCAGGACCCATGGTAAGGTCATCAATTTGCAGCATAATCGAGGGAGGAGTGGGTACATCCGTATCCCAGAGAATGCAAAACCTATTCCCATTGCCATTAGGCCTCGGAGGACAAATAACTTTTCCCAAACTGGTAGTAATCTGTGGCAAAGCAACCTCGAGGCATTTGAGGAAATCCACAACCTCCACCCACACCGGGCATTTATGACGTATCAAACTTTGATAATCCTTTGTAGGTGACCATGGCAATACATGAGTCATTTGTGCCCCAAAGTACAATGGTGATTTTTCTACCAGCATTTGCTTAAAACAAGGCTCAGAACACAAAACCTCATAAAAGCCTCGTGTTGCAAAGTAAATACCATCAACACCGCATACACCCAACTTTGAATTCAACCATTGAGCAACATCATTTGCATTGGGCATTTTTCTCGGAAAAAATAAAATGACTGCATTCTTTGCAAAACGCTTAAGAGGGGATACAATATCTGGCAATGCAATCGACACTGTGTGCTTAGGAAGTAGCTTATCCCATGCTCTACGAATGTCAGCAAAACCCTCATGCATTGCATCATAGACTATTTGAGCATCAATAGTGTCAGGGCGACTGTCCTGTTGCATAACCTGTCGGCGTTTAGGTTCCACACTAGTTGAGCGGGTACGACACTCACTATCTCGGCTGTACACTGCACTAGGGGAGCAGCAAGAGAGGGAGCAGGGGAGAGGCGGCAGACACGCAAGGCAGGCTGCAGAGGCAGTAGCTGGCGGCAGGAGGCAGGACAGTCGACGTTGAACAAATTGCAGACGACAGAAGATGACCAGCGTTGCGTGCGTGCGCGCGCGCGCGCACACACACACACAATCATCTTGGGTACAAAATAGTAATAAAGAAAGATAACAAAAATCTAGAACTATAAAATCTGATCTAGGTACATGAGCAGAGAGCTCTCATATCACCTTGATACATCCCTCATGGGCCGCTGTGACATGGTGCTGAAGGTGGTAAAACTGAGTTGGCATGAGAAGGTCTTGCGATGATGGTCCGGATCCTCCTGTGGTGACGTGGCCGTGGGCGAGGGCCATGGGGTTGGGGGTGTCGAGCTCTGCATAACTCAGTGGCTCTGTCGAGTGTCACACCTCTCAGTCAAGCTCGTGCACTAGCCTGTGGTTTGGGTATGATGGGTGGATCGGCCCTCGGAGTGCTGGTATGGAAGAAGTCGGTGAGAGCTCTGTGTGCTAGTCCTCGAGCAAGTACAGCTGATCTGGATCTCACTAAGGACTCCCTGTGTCTACGGAGCTCTAGAAGAAAAAGTCTCAGGCATCTCTGATCCGAGAAGTCCATGATCTTGGAAAGTAGTTCGAACCCAGCTCGGAAAAGGCAGTGGAACCTCCTCCCAATCTCATAGTATACAGGGCATCGACATATGTAATGATCCTCTGTCTCGGGCTTTGTGTGACAGAGCTGGCATATCCTGTCCTTTGGTGTGGCCGCCCTAGGCCCATATCTGGCAGTCTCCACTCCCAGTTGGTGGGACGAGGTGCGGATCTGGCCGATCGCACATCTCACCCCAAAGGATAGGTGTGTGTCCATGTAGCATGGGCGGATGATGTACCCATCCTTTGTCAAGCATAGGAGGTGATCTTTGAAGAAGGCCATCTTCGTCCCCAGTAGACAACTAGGTGAACTCCATGTCCTTTGAGTATCCATTCTGACGATGTTCTTCTTGATAACCTTGTTCCGCTCTGTGCGGCTGAGAGCAAATGACAGGGCCTCTATGTTGTACTGGACGGGGGGAGTGCCTCCATCTGCATACCGTGCATGCCAAACCAAGTGCCTACCTGTGCATACTAGCACTCTGTATCTCCCTCAAGTGTCAACTGTCTCGAGGACTCCAAGGCTAGCTGGGGGTAAGTGGAAGCTCCCATAGCCTGTGCCAGTATGTCACTGTGTGGAATAGAGCCTCTGTCACTATCGGTGCAGTTCCCACCTTTGCCCGCACAATCTCATGTGGCATTGATGGCTTACTCCTAATCATGCATGAGATCGTCGCCACTAGGGGCCTCTCCATCAGCTTCCACCCATCATATACCTCCTCTGTATCTGTCTCGGCTCTCTCCTCTGTCTCCTCTTGTGGTATAAGCTAGGACCCCAGATGGGGCCACCATACAGTAGTGCAGGTGTAACTAGAGTATCAAATAGCCAAAGCTTCGTCCTCAGCTCCTGAAACTGTATCTGTGAGCATTGCCTCTCTAGCGAGCCAAGGGCTGCATATCCCCTCATCAGTCTAGCTTCGGCCGCCTTCCGCATCGAGAACTGAGGTCCAACAAAAGTGATCCCAAGGTATACATATGAGGTAACATACTCCACAGGCTCTCCACTGTATGTAAACTGTACTGCAGATCTACTTATCCATTGTGAGGAGGTGTTAAAGATCACGACCTTGGTCTTTCCAAGGTTCACAGTGAGGTCCCGGTCCTCCCAAAAGGCCCGTAATGCATCCAAATGCCTCTGCAGCCCCTTTGGTGAATCAGAAATAAGAACAATATCATCTGCATAAGAGAGGATCGGTATTAGGACTCCTGCCAAATGTGCTCACGGTCCTCCTTGTTTGTCTGTGTAACCTGATATCTTGTCAATGTATAGACCAAATAGAGTAGGAGACTAGGGGCATCCTTGCTTCACCCTGATAGTGCTGTGTATGATCTCTGAGTCACCTTCTGGAGCCTATACTCTGTGACTCAGAGTGTAATGATCCCCCAAAGCATCTCTGTTGGCACTCCCATATCCTGCAGTCTCCTCATCAGTTTGGCCCATTGGACAGTATCAAAAGCTTTGCGGAACTCCACAAAGCAACAGTATATCTGATGCCCATGAGCTTTTCCCTCCTCAATGATCCCCCGTAGTGTAAAGATATGATCTAGCGTGGAGTGCCCTCTCCCGAAGCCTGACTTCACAATGATTCTATTGATTTGATTAATGTGCTGCAACTCACCAAGTACAATGCTTTTGTAGGCTTTAGAGCAGCCTTATCTTTTGACACACATGACACATGTCAACACTTACACTAATGACATGTGACACACTTATCTTATCCACATAGAAGGGGGTGTTCACTGTTCACACCTAAGCAGGTGTTCACACACACATACATATGAATAAGGACTCGTACACACATAGGATGGTTGCACAGGAGATGGACACGGACGTGAAGCTACGAAGTACCCAACAAAACCCCCTTTGGAGCGACAGAGGTGCGATCCAACACGCAAAGGAAGTAACTGCCTTTTAACTCCATCACATGCTGCAAGGGAGCGATCTAGCCATGGGCACCTCCTGTGCCATACTAATCGTCCAATTAGCAAGTAACCGAAACAACAAGGCCAGCTCTTTGTCACCCCCCTTTGCTCCTAACAGGGATGATAGATAAGGAGGCTTACACAAGGTGGTAAAAACACATAAACATTGACACATACATCGAACATTGATTACAAATCATTTTTGGGGGACTATTTGGGCAGAGTACCCATGACACTTACACACATAAAAACATGGAAAATAACAGATTTTTATCTGCCTCCATGCAAACGTCGATGCAGACTTTTTACGGTGGCGATGCCATGACTCCATGCTTCAATTCGATGAAGGAGGTCAAATAAAAAAAGCCCCAAATTGTTGATGTTGCTAAAGCCTTAATTTAATTCAAATTGTTCAATTTTTGGAAAACCCCCAAATTTTGAGTGTTGCGGAGGCTTCAATGTGGTGAAGAGAGATGATTTGCAGAAAAACCCCAAATTGTAGAGATTGTAGAAGCTTCAATAAGTTAATTTTACTCGATCTTTAAAAGAGCCCCAATTTTTTGAATTGATTGAAGCTTTAATTTTGAAAATGCTGACATGGACTTGCTGTAGAAGAGGCCAGTGTGCACATGCAGCTGTGGTCGCAGGAGCCGACAGACGGCGCTGGTAAAGGTGCTTCCGGTTGGTGTGTGAGCCCTTCTAGGTGAACGACGTGGCACTTTCCAGGCTTGGAAACGGGTGCGCCACAAGATGTGTGAGCAGCTGAGTAGCCGGTCTTGCTGGGGACTAAGTTGGTGGCATAGGTGTGAAGACAACAGCAGCGCATGCGAGTTGAAGTGGAGAACTGCAAGCGATGATGACATTACGAGGCGTATGCAGAAGGGTGGCTGCAGATATAAAGACAAGTGGGCCCTAAGCGACAAATGGAACTATGCAACGGGCAGTTGTTGACGGTGGGGTCAGCAAGAGAACTGGCGCACAGCAGCTCGATGTGCAAATGCACAGGTCATTATGGTGGGCTAGTGAGTGGGACTGGCTCTGATACCATTTATTGGTATTAGGGTTAGCACGGAAGTAGCAGCTATGGAGGATGGAAGATATCCATGCTGTGCGTGTGCAAAGAGAGAGAGAGAGAGAGAGAGAGAGAGAGAGAGAAAGATTTTATTAACGTCTTCCAAAAGACCGAACTCGGCCTATGAGACAAATCGGTGTACCTGTATGGGGTATCCTCTGTCATCCCAACAAAATGAAAAAGTACTGAACTAAAAAGCTGAATCTGGGTGTGCAATAAATACAATGAGTGGGGGAGGGGATGGAGCTCTACTACTAGGAGAATGCAAAGCCAATTGCATGGAGTATACAATCATGATATGCAACCTAGCTAGCTCCATCCTGTACCATACTCGGGGTATAAAATGGTATACAGCAATGAAGGGGGTGTCCATAGCTCCCTGAAGAACATGCCTGGGTCTGCTCTGAAGCAAGCCAGTCGCTCCGCACCCTCTCTGTGAAACTGAGCTCTGATCTTTGTCATCTCTCTCTGGTATAGGCGTGGTGTCCGAAAGCCAGGTGTCCTCTGTCTCCTGCGGGCTCTGAGTGTCTCTGCTCTCTGGAGAGTAATTCCCTGCCGTGTAGGGGCTGGGAGTGGGATGGATCTCTGAAAAAGTGTAGTAATCTGTGTCTGTCGTCGTCCCCCCTTTGGAGCTGTGTGAGCCTGTAATGATGTCTCTTTGTGACGGTATGTCTAGAATGAATCTCCCTAGTATGCGTTGGTCCGCTGCCTCAAAGATCTGGCGTAGGGAATGTGGCTCTCTGAACAAAATGGGATATCTCTCTCTGATGGCTGTATATGCTCTGCATCTGCATACATAATGCTCCTCACTCTCCACCTCCTCTCTGCACAATCTGCATACCCTCTCCTCTCGGGGGATCCGTGCTGCTCTGCCAGTCTCGATCTCCAATCGATGTGATGAAACTCTAAGCTGACCAATAGCCACTCGGGAGCCGTGTGGTAAAAAACCCTCCATGTATCTAGGCCTCTCTATAAATCCATCATTAGTGATACTCATGAAGTGATCTCTGTAGTATAGCATCTTCGGCGGAAGACGGTGTGTATGCGATATCCATGTCTCTCGTGTATAGAGCTGCCATAGGTCTTGTCTCAATACGCTGTTCCTCTCACTATGAGAGAGACGGATATGTGGTGCATCCCTGTCATACTGGAATGGTGGTAGATGACCCATGTCTAGGCCATACTGTGAGAACCAATGTGTGACCCGTGCATACCAGATCCTCTGTCTCCTGCCTCAGCCAGCTGTCTAGATGCCTCAAAAGCTCTGTATGACAATCTGTCCTGTGGCATCTCTCTGAATCTGTCTAGCAAGCATATAGTCTGGAATATGGCCTCTACCATCATAGGAGGCGCAGCAAACTCTGCTCGGATAATGTCATGAGGTACTGACGGTTTGCTGCGTATCATGCGTGCCATCATGAGGGCATGTGGTCTCTCTATCTGTGTCCACCAATGGGTAGCAAGGCTTGGCGCCCATACCGCTGCCCCATACATCAGTGCCGGTGTGACTAATGTGTCAAATAGCCACCCCTTCGTCCGGGGCTCCTGAAAATGCGCCTGGTGGCACTGTCTCTCTAGCATAGCCAATGCTACATATCCCCGTGTCAATCTAGCTCTTGCTGCTGAACCCATGGTGAAGCGTGTGGCTGCTGCAGAGAAGGTAACCCCTAGGTACACGTATGATGTCACCACCTCCACCTGGCGTCTTGCGAGAGTGAATGTCAGCTGACTTCTGCCCTGTCTCGATGTATGAAAGACCATAACCTTGGTTTTCCCAAGGTTCACAGTAAGACCCCTCTGTGTGCAGAATTTGCACGTCTTAACAATGATTCTATTGATTTGATTGATGTGCTACAACTCGCTAAGTACAATGCTTTTTGTAGACTTTAGAGTAGCCTTATGTTTTGACACATACACATGACACTCGTCAACACATACACACACACACACACACACACACACACACACACACACACACATTTTTTTGTAATGATTATTTCGATTACTAGTGGGAAACCTCAGAATGAGGAAAACCCACAAAAAGCATCATATACAAGAAATGCCAGAGTTCATAGTGAACAGGGGCATGATCAAAATATATCCGTGAAAAGGCTATACAATGATGGGTCAATCTCATGTAGAGAGAGACAATCATAAAGGGATTGATGTAAAGATTCTTTGAAATAGTGAAAGGCTTGAATGGGCGGCTCACCAAAAACAGCCCGATTCCTGGAGTACCAAATCGTCCACATGGCCCAGTAACGAAGCCAATCAAAAAAGGCCCTATACTGTCTGAGAGCAGGAGAAAAAATACCAAACAACCAAAAATGTTTCCCAAAAGAAGCAGAAGGGA
The DNA here is from genome assembly GCF_041138505.1 of Cibotium barometz. NCBI lineage: Eukaryota > Viridiplantae > Streptophyta > Polypodiopsida > Cyatheales > Cibotiaceae > Cibotium > Cibotium barometz. Next base: position 57,447,497 of record NC_141060.1, read on the forward strand.
AACGAGCTCGAAGAAGAGCCGTTATATGATCCAGCAAAAGTTTAGTTGCATTACAATTCCACATCAGATGGAGAATTGTTTCATCATGCGCTCCACAAACACAACAATCTGAAGATGTCACATGGTGCCTTGCCAGGAAAGAGCCAACTGGCAGAACAGCCAATAGACATCGCCATAGAAAAAGCCGACATTTTAACGGCATCTTACTGCTCCATATCATCCTGAGCCTTTTCTTCCACCAAGCCAAAGGCTTATGCATTCTCCAAGCATCATTTGCATAATCATGAACCCAAATTTCAGGAAGGAGAAAGCCATAGACTGTATGCACCGAGAGCTGTAGCAGAGACAAAGGACCACGAGTAAGTATGGGCCTATGCAAGCTCCAATCGTGCAACCTATCCGACTCTTCAAGAGCGGGAAGAGGCTCAAAAGGGGCCAACAAACTCTCAATCTTTTCCCATAGGGGACGGTAATGATGACTTAGGCCAAATTTAGGACAAGCATCTATAAAAGACAGAACATGGCCACTATCATCTAGCACATCTGCAATGAAATAGACACCCTTTTTGGCAAGGAAATAAGCTTTTCTAGGCTCTTGCACAGCCAAAGGTCGCTCAAAAACTCTACTCCAATGAATGCTTTCCAAACGCAGTGAATTACAGTTAGTATTCACTCGAGGAGTCCAGCTGAGAAACTGTGTAAGCTTTTTCCATGCCAAAATTAACTTTGTGGAGAAAGGACAACCAGCAATCTTGCCTTCAAAATGGCCAAACACAGCATCCCAATGCGTGATGGTCCAGTTGCCAAACGATTTAGTGGACATCTCAACACACATATCTGCCAACATAATCGCCCAAGGCTGCCTCTGAGATACAAATTCCAACAGCAAGGTGGACTTTCGTGCCAATGCATGAAAGTGTATATTAAGGATATTCAAGCCTCCATGCTGTTTGGGACTACATAGCTTCTTGAGCGAGAGAAGGTTAAGGCCCCTCTTAGCATGTTTGGTTTTCCAAAAAATGCTCATGGCTGAAGACATAAAACGATCAATGTCCACTTTTCTCCACATTATTAGTGGCAAAAAGAATTGAATATATGCCATGACAATAGCCTGTACAATCCTTAAACGAACATGCAATGGCCATGTAGAAAGCTTCCAGTAATTAAGTTTCTGATTCAACCGTTGCATCACCCATTGAGTCATTTGCTGATTAGAAATATGCCATCCCAATGGGTAGCCCAAGTGTCTGACTACATGCATTTGTGAAGGAATTTCACCTGGCCAAATTAAACTATGCCAAGACCGAGCATCAAGAGCCAAAAGTTTAGATTTCTGAAAGTTAACATAAAGGCCAGCAGCTTGCCCAAACAGCTCTAGTGCCTCCATTAATCTTTGCACATCCGATTGCGTATTGCGGGGCATACAAAAAGAATCATCAGCATACGCCTGTGCTAAAAATTGTTTGCCATTGGGCAATTGCAATCCATGAAGCACATCGGAAGCTGTCAAATGATCTAGATATGTAAGCAAAGGATGAGTAGCCACAGCATATAGCAACGCACTCAGAGGGCAACCCTGTCTTACAGATCTTTCTAATTTCCAAGGGTCGGTAATCCGAGAGCCAAGTATCAAAGAAGCATCACTATCACTGTAGAGGAAGTACACAACACGTTGCAACTTTAAACCAAAGCCCAACTGGGCCATAGTCATGGCAACAAAGTCCCAGGAAACTGTATCAAAGGCTTTTTCAATATCAATCTGAAGCACAAGTACATCCTGTTTAGTATACTTGGCATATTCCATACCAATATATGCATTAGCCAGGTTGTCATTAATCTGCCTACGAGGAATGAAACCATATTGAGCAGGATGTAATCCATCATGCAGAAAACCTTTAATTCTGTTCGCCAGCATTTTAGTAACCAATTTATAAATAACTGGCATAAGAGTGATAGGACGCCAATGCGAAAAGGATTCACAAAGATGTCTTTTAGGAAAAAGCTTGACTAATCCTTGCTTCCAAGACATTGGCAAACAGTCATCTTGCCATGCTTTATTGATCATGAATAAGATCACCTCTTCTAGAAAAGGCCAGAAGGCAATAAAAAATTCCAAAGTCAAACCATCCCAGCCAGGTGATTTGCATTTACCCATCGAACGCAAGGCTTCCTTTAATTCCTCTTCTGAAAAAGGTTCCTCTAATACCATTGCATCGGCGGGCGAGATAATAGGTTGCACATATTGCAAAAGTTTACAACGGGCCTCTAAAACCTCTGGAGAAACTTCCGAGTTCGAGGCAAAAAGAGAAGAGAAATAGCATTTAGCCAAGTCAGCCAACTCTTGCATAGAATCAGACCATTGGCCATCTGACTTTTTAACTCTGCGAATATTCTCTTTCTCCCTGGACTGATGCAAACTTTTGAAAAATTGTTTAGAAGAGCAACCTTTATCCAGCAATGCCCTTTGACGAGAGCGAACCATCCACTTTTGTAATTTACGCTGCTCGTTTAGCATAATAACATTCTTTGCCTGCAATAAATTATCTTGCTCACACTGTAGGAGAAGCCTTTGTTGAGCAGTAGCAGTGAGGCATTCACATGTTTGTTTTGCCTGCAAGACTGCTTCACGAATATCATGCATATAAGAGCGCCCATAGTCAATAATCACAGCTTGCATGCGATAAACAAAATGGAACCACGCAATATCAATGTCCTCATAAATCTGATGGTAAAGTGGTACCAAAGCATGGAGAACCATTTCTTTAAAATGATCATGTTGCAAATAGCTATGATTTAAGATGAGCAGTCGAGCCCGGGAAGCCAAAAATTCATCACATGGCATATCAAAATATAGTCCCAGTCATAAGGGGGCATGATCTGAAAGACAAAGTGTCCGATCTATCCACATTTTACAGATATAATCATCAAATTGATCCGCATGGAGTAAATACCATCTATCCAATCGGGTCCAAATATGTTTAAAAGCATTATGATTAAAAGTGAACCCTGCATCATGTGGACATACATGGCACCATAAATCCAAAAGACTATGATTAGATATAAGATCCTCCCATGCTGATCTTTCTGTCCCAAGCATATGTATGCGGCCAGTGGAACTATACTCTGGAGAAGGAACATTATTAAAGTCACCACATATAAAAGCATTATGTAACCAAGGATAATCATCAATCTCTTTCCAAATTTGAGCACGATGTAAAGAGCGCTGAGGAGCATAAACTGTGGCAAATTCAAAAATTTGGCCATATAGACAACATTGAACCACCATCCATCGTCCATTCATATCATTATGTACCACTATAGGCTGTAGCTCATGCCGAATTAGCATTGCAGTCCCTGAGAAGTTTCGAGAACCGGCATAAAAAATGTCATATCCAGCAAAATGACCATCCTGACCCGTCATTGCATGCTGATTATGCTCTTGCAAGCAAACTATATGTGGATGCATCTTATATACATAATGCCAAAACTGCCTCCATTTATTATGATCACAGAGGCCTCTAGTATTGTAAGAAAAACATTTTATTGGAGCATTAAACATGATATATATACAGATTATGTACAATGCAGAAAAAACATAAGATCAAGTGTCTGACATGTCTTCTGTGGGATCAGACCCCGAAGGTTGACCCTCATGCATTAAAATATCCGCATATTTAGGGGCCGAGTCCATGCCCGATGGACCACCTCTGACAATGTCCGACCACAACTTTGAGACCGAAGAAGAAAGAAACGGTGAATTTGAAGTACTAGCATGATTAGTGACTGTCCAGTTTCTTGTTAAAAGAGACTGACGACGAGGTACGACAGTCTTTTTTAAAGTTTGCAAATCATGCTGCTCTTTTCCTTTTTCCTTCTGAGAAGAAGAGGAAACCCCTATAACACTTGTAGAAGCAACCATTTTGGCCTTTCCCTTGTCTTTACCTGCCTGCCCATTGCGAGGAGCCTGTCTAGTAACCTCCTTGTTTTGAGTCACGTCATCCTTTACTATAGTAGGCATTACAGCCGCAGGCGGAGGAGGATGCAAAACTGTGGGGCATTCAGAGGCCATATGACCAAATTTATGGCATGCAAAGCAGGCACCTGCAAAAACTCCCCATTTCAGTTTAAAATAACGTGCCCCCATTCCTTTAACATCCTCTACCTCAATAGCCAAAGCAGACGGACGATCCTTATCAGTGTTCCACAGAATACAAAATCTGTTCTTGTTCCCTGTAGGTCGAGGTGGGCATACCACTTTCCCCAAAGCAGCCGCAATTTCTGGCAGTTGTTCCCTAAGATATTCTGGGAAATCAACCACCTCAACCCAAACTGGACATCGATGCTTTATCAAAGATTGATAATCCTTGGTCGGGGACCAAGGAAGCACATGTACCAATTGCGGACCAAACATCAAGGGGGAAGCTTCCAGCATAAGTTGCTTATATTTAGCATCTGCAAGCAACACATCATAAAATCCACGAGCAGCAAAGTGCACCCCATCCACAAAAGAACCGCCCACAATGGATTGAATCCATTGGGCTACATCTTGAGCCGACGGCATACGTCCCGGAAAAAAGATTATAATGCCCCTTTCAGAATATTTCTTAAGAGGGGACACAATCGAGGGAAGCTTAATTTTGAAATTAAACACAGGAGGGGGATCCGACCATTTTTGCCTGCTTTCCACAAAATCATCATATAATGCATCAAAGACAAATTGTGCATCCTGTGATTCTTGCTGCACATCAGAAATATCTTTTGCAAGATGTCTCCTCTTGTTAATATCAACCGAATTATCCCTTCGTGAATATGTCAACTGCTCCGTAGCCATTTAATGCACACAAAATAGTCACAGAACTGAAAGTAGATTATGCAAGGACCCTGTAAATCTTGAAAGCCTGAACTGCGAACTAAATTGAACTTGAAAAAAGCTTTGAAAACCTGTACTGTAAACTGGATTGAGAAGCCTGTGGGAAACTTGAAGATGCAGGAGAAAGAAACAGCGACTGTATACACAACCACCAACTGTATACAGAAAAGAAGGGCAACGGGATGGCAACACTCACACACCTGGACACACACACACACACACACACCCACTCACACACACACACACACACACACAGCAAAGCTTGAAAAATACTGAGCGCGTCAGATTGTGTCAGCGCGTCAGAGTGCGTCAGAACGCGTCAGAGTGTGTCAGAGCGCATCAGAGCGCGTCAGATTGCGTCAGAATTCAGAGCCGAGCAGATACTCCTCCTCTCTCCCACGGCGACACACCCACCACACACACACACACACACACACATGGCATGTGACACACTTATCTTATCCACATACATGGGGTTGTTCACAGTGCACACCTAAGTAGGTGTTCACACACACATACATATGAATAAGGACTCATACACACGAGATGGACACAGGCGTGAAGCTCCGAAATACCCAACACTTGCTAAGCATGAGCAAGATGACAAATGGGCATTACTGAGCCCTTTACCTCCAAAGATGTTTGGCATGGTGGGCTACGTGGATTTAAACTTTGTTTATAAATGAACATGCATGTACTCTTAGGTGGTATGGTCTATGGAGTTGATGATTAAATGCTCATAATGCATTTCTGTTCTTGTGTCTGGAAAATAACCTGAACTTCATTATTATGTATGATTAGTTTTGGCCTCCCTTTTGCTTTTACCTATCGTAGATCATTTGTGGTATTTGCCTTCTTTTAAACTTTAGCATTTGTTGACAGCTCTACCCTTCTACTTTTACCTATCATAGATCATTTGTGGTATTTGCCTCTATAAACTTTATCATTTGTTGACAGCCCTAAATGCTCTGAACCATAGGTCAAATAGGGAATAAAACTAATGCGATTAGTCTTTTGTTTATTTTTTGTTTTCTTTATCATTGGTTGACAGCCCTATATGCTCTGACCCATGGGTCAAATAGGGAATAAAACTAATGCCAAAAGTGTTTTGTTTATTTTTTTTGTTTTCTTTTAAACTAGAAATAGCAAGGACTTAACAATATTTCTCATTCTTGTCCCTCCTGTTAAACTCAAAACAAAAGTCTTCTTTTTGGTGATTTTTCTATGAGATATGCAATAAAATCACGAACACTTCCACTCGTCTCATGAGGTGTAAAAATTTCGTTTAGGTCAAAGATGTTTGTTTAAAACTACCAATGTTGCACCACAAAGGTGGTTGGGATTGATCTGGTGTTCAATGGATGTGGTGCGAATTTAATATTGAGTGATATTAGAGTTCATGGGGTTCCCGGTAATGGTGAATACTTGGATAAGCCAGTACGTTAGCAATATGGAGTGTGTTCTCAAAGTTCTGTAAGATGGAATATTTTTATCACATGTAGAAAGATGAGAAACTGGATATTATCGATTTTTTAAAGAACAGATGTTTTGCAAACTTCGGACTAGTATGAAATCAATCTGTGTAAGGTTGAGGATCATTGGAATTTGAGGGTGCACATTGATCTAATTAGTTTTGCACAGCCAGTGTAGACAATGGAATCTTTATTGTAGAAAGAAGAATATAGGGTGAAATTTTAATATTTTGTAATATTTGCTTGATGACATAAGCAATCAATGAATAAATATTCACTCAAAGCAAATAATTATTCTGTTCTAGCAATCTAAATATACAGTGTTTATTGTGTAAATAAATAAATGTATTAGATTTAGGTGAGATTTGCTGTACTGCTCTATCATTCCTTTTCATGTCATCATAATTGATGAATTCAAATTTAAACTATTAGAATTTGGTGCTTCATACTAGTAATGGTGGTGGTTTCATCTGAACACATTTTTGTAATGTTTGTCGTAGTATTGAATGTATCCTACCTCATGATTGTCTGTTTTGTTTGGGGCAAGGGGGTGGTGGGGTCTGGTGTTGCTTTTATTACTAATGTCCACCATTAAAGGATAGCAAATTTGGTGCTTCTACTTTGTTTTAGTTTTGCAAATTGTTTTGCACAACTATGATCATGTCTATGATGCTTACTTTCCAGAATTAAGAAGGGATAATAATTCAAGATCTGCTTGCTTCAGTGGGTCTTTATAAAGTTTTGACTCTCCTCTGCATTTTTTTCCTTTTGTGGGTGTTGCTGATGCAGAGATCTGATTCCTTCATCACCAGAAGAATATCCTGTCCTTGGGCTCAATTTGTTGAGATTGCTAGTGCAGAACAGGATTGCCGAGTTTCATACAGAGCTAGAGCTTCTTTCTCCCAAGGCATTAGAAAACCCTTGTATAAAGTATGCTGTTGAGTTGGAGCAGTCATTCATGGAGGGTGCATATAATCGAGTGTTAAGCGCACGACAGTCTGTTCCCCATGAAGCATTTGAATATTTTATGGACCTTCTAGCAAGAACTGTGCGGTATTTCTCGTGTTTGGGATTCATCATTTGTTCTTGAATAATGATTTGTGAGACGTTTATGTTTATTATCTTTTGTGGGTGTTTCAGAGATGAAATTGCAGGCTGCAGTGAAAAGGCCTATGACTATCTGTCTTTTGCCAATGCAAAGAAAATGTTGATGTTTTCTTCTGATCAAGAGCTGTTAACATATGTTGAAGAGGTACACCGATCATTCTTGCTATTTCAAGAAGCATTTTCCTGTGAGGCAAAGACCACTCATCTTTTTCATGTTTATGATAGAAAACTGAGATTTAAAACTGAGGGCAGCCCATTAAATTTCAATGGTAGTTTAAGAGTTTCTCTCAGTAATTACTGAGGGAACTTGAATTGTTTTGTTGTTTGGAAAATGAAGGGAATTGTAATTTCAGTCATAGAACACCTCATTTGGGGGCAAAATCTCCCAGTTGAAGGCATCTACAGGAGAGATCAACATGTTTTAAATGCAGGCAAAGTCTGAAACTCAGCGTTCTTATTGCTGAAAACAACCAAAATTACAATGGATTAAGTAGGCTGTTTATATGTAGCAAAGCGACAGCTTGAGAGTCCCCACGTTATTTCTGTTGGGATTTGGAGCCTCATGTGTGTGCCCACCTCGAGTGTGTGAATCCCTGTTTGTGTGTCCGTATGGGGGGAGTGAGGGTATGTGTGAACAGCCCCTTAAAGGGTTATTGTGCTAGTAGGGTGTGAACACACTCTTATGAGTGGATAAGTGTGCCATGTGGCATACACTTGTTAGTGTGTTATTTGTATGGGTCAAAAGAAAAGGCTGCAAGCCTACAAACGCATTGTACTTGGTGAGTGAACAACATTTCTATCAAATCTATAATTCAGTCATGCAATACTCTCTCTCTCTCTCTCTCTCTCTTTCGCTACACACATCATGGATATCTTCCATCCTCCTTAGCTTAGGTTATGTGGACATACACCATGCAAGCTAACATTGTATCAGAGCCTCTTACCTTCTGCTCACGCCGTGGAGCTGTCCGCCGCAGTGCCTGCAGCTGCCATCGCCTCTGCCAGTTCCGTACACCTGCTAATGCTTGCTTGCTACCTGTAACTACACCAGCTAGGTGTGAACATCTTTGGGCACCATTTTGTGAATAAAGTGCTCGTCAACACTTAAAAGTGAATGCACCAGATAATTGAAAGATACATCACTGCATAAGACAAATTGGAAAAGGAAAGCATCGCATAGTACACCACCACTTGGGCCACGAACAGGCTCCCCCCCCCTCCCCCGCTTGACCCTCAATATTGAAGTAATCTGTGTACAAAATTCCAAGGGGCTTTCCAGCCAGATAAATATGAAGACAAGTTAGAAGAATGTCAATGCAAGACTCTTAAAAGAGTCAAAGTAGCTTGGCCACCAGTGTCATACACCTGGAGGGAAGTGAACTTGAACCTGTTGTTCCGAGACAACACATGAATAGGTACTCTCGTACTAGAGTCTGGCTGTCACAAAATTCCTCATACTGTTCATGTGTGGCATATGGACCCTGACATGGCATACATGTATGGTTGGTGGAGCATGACATGGTGTGTCTGTATGGCATATGGAGCCTGACATGACAGTACATGTATGGTTCATGGAACCTGACATGACAGTACATGTGTGGTTTGTGGAGCCTCACATGGTGTGATTCCCTGGGACTGGCTATCTTGGTGATTTTTTGTATTTATGTTTTGGGAAGTTTCCGAAAGGATCATGAGCCCTGGACATTTTACTTGATACAATTGAGCAGATGGGTGTTTCTTCCAGTCTAGTTGCACTCATGTGTATGCATGACTTTGATTTTATATTTAGATGACTTGTTTTGTTTGCCTGGACAATGCCTGAGATTACTGCTTGTGTTGTCCATGGGCTGGGGATGCCTGGGCACCTTGTGGACATGTATGTGCACACCTGTTTGGGACTGACAAGTGGTCTACATGTGTTTTGTAGGTGGTAAGTGTCCTCAAAAACCCAATTTACAGCTTTATGATTTCGCATACTAATAATTATGGGTGCAAGCCCACACTCACTTATAAGTGACCGGACAACTTATAAGTTATTCACATTGGGTAGGACCAATTTAATACACGTGGCGGCCAATAGATGGGCACTGGACAAGATTTGGGCCAATTGCTTGTAGGCCCCTCCTCCTGGACCAGAAAAGCACACGATTAAGTTATTTTCAGCGGGGAGATTCTATTAGTGGAGGTAACTCCAGTTTTGGATAGGCGCCTGCTTTCTGGTGCATGGGAGGAGCTGGTCGACTAGTTCTACAACTTCCTACAACCATCTACCACTACCTACCGCGACAGAATTCAACCAGGGGTGTGGCCAAGGCTGGTCGACTTCATTTGGTGGCTGTTTTTGATACTGGCCGACTGTTTACAGCCCTAAGAAGCTGCTGGTCAGGACATTAGGAGGCAGGGAAGTGCTGGCCGATTTGTGGGAGGGACATCCTCTATTGATCGGAGACCATCTGGTTTTTGAACTGCTGCTGGTAGACTTCCCTTGTGGCTTTTGAGAGCTGGTCGACTTGCTCTATGAGCCAGACAGGAGGAAGATGAAGATGTAGGGCTGTCTCGGGCTGATGTGGGAGTGCTATGGGCTGTCCATGGTTGTCCTACATGTGCTTAATGCCAGGAATGCCCTCTGGTGCTGAAGATTGATATCAAAATTCAGCATATGTTTTGTTTTGTTTTCATACTATACTGGGAGAAATAGGTGCTAGCTAGTGGAGAATCCCTGGGCACTAGCAAAGTTGTATTTGGAAGCAGACTCCTTTTTGGTAATCTAACCATAAAGGGAGGGGGGGGGTAGCCCATCTTCTGGCCCCTTATTGTGTAGAGCTGACATCTTTCTTTTATCTGGTATGCTTATGTGTTTTTATTTAGTTTTCATGATTGATAAGATTTCCGTGTGACGGCTACCCTTCTGTTACATTGGTATCAGAGCTTGGCTTTCTACAAAGCTTGTACCTTTTATGATGCTAGATATGGCTATAAGGAGTCATTATCCGTGAGAGAAGGTTGGGATTGTGAGGTAGCCCTTGTTTTACTGTTGTGCCTCGAAAGAGGTTACCTTTGGTTTAAGTGGCAGTGAGCGTGTGGGAAGACCACGTGGCCCTCTTGCTTGTGTAGGGGCACTGTCATGGCCCTGTGAAAATGGAGCAGGACAAGTGTGGGCATGGTGGTTGCAGAGTCAGAATATTTTATGATTCACATGGGGGGTGCCCGGACAGAGTTTAAGATGTGTGGACATCCCTAGGTGTGAAGGGGGGAACTAGAAACATTAAGTTTTAATGTTTATTGGAGTTTGCCCCTAGGCCTTAGTGGCCCTAGGAACTTATTAAAGTTGGGGCCCTAGGGATTAAATTGGGGAGGAGTTTTCTCTCTCTTCTCTCTCTCTCTTCCCTTTTTGGGGAGTCGTGTAGCAAAAGAGGAGTTTTTCTTCATGCGCATCATTCACTAGCGTGGAAAAGCAAGGGAAGCTGAAGGCGGCTGCTGAAGACCAGTCTGGTTGCTGTTTTTCTGTTGGCTGTGAGCTGTAACAGGCCGTACAGCAGCCGTACAGTGCTGTACGACTGCTGGTTTTGCTGTGGACAGAGGAGCGCAGGGTTGTGAGGCTTCTTCTCTGCTGGTTTGGCTGCGCAGAAGACCAGTACAGGCTGTACAGTCTGTTTTTCAGCAAGTACATATTGTACGGCTGCCGTACAGTGTACGGGCAGCAAGGTACAACAAGTACAGTTGCTGCAGAGGTGCTGACAGGTGGCTGGACAGACCTAAATACACAGATTCAGGCAGGTACAGGAGTGGACAGCAGGCTGTTTATGCAAGTACAACTCCTGGCACGTATCCCGAGGCGGTACAGACGGGTACTGTGCTGATTTTCAGATCTGTATTTTTCAAGGACAGCATAAGAGTGGACATCAGGAGGAGGATACAAGCAAGTTCAAGCACACGTGTGAAGCAGGATTGTGGATACAAGTGCCTGCAAGCACAGATTGGTGCTGCTGCTTCCTCTAGTGTTGTTTCACGAGCTGAACTTGGTAAGCTCTGTTTCTGTTCATCTATCTCTCTTTCTACTGCTTGATGTCTGTTGCAGATATGTGTTATCTGGCCCCTTGTGAGAGGAGGGGTATGGCAGATTGACAAGGGATTAAGACAGAGATTGGACAGCACATGTATGTTTGAGCTGAGAAGATGTATCATGCACTTGAGTTATGCCAGATGTATGCCCATGGCTGGCCTGCTTTGTGATCCTGGCTGATCAGAGGGAGGCACAGTGTGTTGCTTGAGGACACAGATCTGTGTGCATAGATCCTCTGTGCTGAGAAGGATTTGTGGGCCGTCAGATTGGACTTACAGGTGTAAACTCTTGGCTGGTCTTTGTGTTGTACTCAACCATCCATATTATTTTAATTGAATAAAGAAATACCGCAAGGGGCGCCAAGCTTTGGGGCCAACAGGTGTCGCTGTGTTTTCAGATTTGGGCACTCTAGCTCCAATCTGTGTTTTGTTTTTCATCTAGACTACAAGTGGACGGGTGATTGCTCCTACCGCACTCTGGTTTTCTATCAGAGGCCGGTGTCAGGCACTGTTGCACCCTTGCAGTCTATTCAGTATCATTCTTGGAAAGCTGGTAGAGAGCGATTTCGGGGCACGGAAATTCTTTTCTTTCTGAAACTTTGGTAGATACATTATGGCCAGCCAGTCAGATCATTATGTGGAGGACTCTATCATCTGTATTCGCCGCATGCGGGAAGAGGATGGAGACAGGGATCATGTTGGGGCTTTGGCAGATAGCGATCCACTGTTGTGTGCTAGGGCTGAGGATCAGTAGCAGGATCTTGATGCTTTGATGAATGAGCTTGAAGAGCTCCGTGCTTTGTAAAGGGACCCGGATGTACATAGGGTTATTGAATCAAAGTCTCAGGTTAATGTTAATGTGTTCGTGCTCCCAAAGTTTCATCCAGAGTGAAGGGTGTCGCACGGGAAATCAGCCCTAGACGAGGACACCGTCGCCATCGTAGACATGACAAAGAGGATGATGTTCTAGAGCGTCGGGATGCTCGTCATAGCAAGAAGGCCAAAGAGTTCAAGTCAGGGGACAAGGACATCAAATTCGAGAGCTATAATGGAAAGCTGGATATCACCAAGGTACTTGCTTTCATATAAGGCAATTCGAAATAGCCTTTTGCACTGAGGACTTCAAAGAGAAATCTATGCTTAGACATGTGGGTATGCATCTTAAAGAGACTGCAAGTGATTGGTGGATGGCAAAGCTCTTGGATAGGACAATTGCTTGTACATGGAGTGCTTTCAAAGAGCAATTCTATGATCACTTCCTTCTTCCTCACTTCGAAAAGGATATACGAAAGGAATGGGATTGGCTAATATAGGATGAAGGCGAGTCCGTTTCCTCTTATGTCTTAAAGTTTTGGCGGATTCTTCTCAAGGTCACACCTTTCATGACTATTAGTGAGGACGAGAAGAAAAGAAAGTTTGAGTCAAGGCTGCAAAGAATCATTCAGAAGAGCCTTGCAGTGTATCCCCACAACACTTTACAGGAGCCTATATATTCAGCTACTATTTCTGAGGAACTACATGGCAAGGGAGCATCAAAAAGATAAGAATTCAACTCATATAAGGGAAAATTTGGAGCTGGAAATGAGTAGAAAAAGGGTGGACCACCTAAGTTTATGTCCAATGAGTCCAAGGATGCAAAAGGGGGCTTGGAAAAGATGGTTCTAAGCTGTCCAGACAACACATTTTTGATTGCATGAGAGAGGGGAAGTGCTTCTTACGTGAGAGCAAGGATCGCATGAAATCTCAATGCCCCCAGAATCCCAAAAAGAATAATGTGCAAGATTCAAAACCGAGTGTGAATGTTATACCCGATGTATAGGGTAATACTACACATGAGCCAAAGAGCAGAATTTTATACAAAGCTTGGGGCAAGCTAAAGGATCAAAAAGCTTTATTTCTTTTTGATAAAGCCTCTATAGATAACTTTATATCCAATCAGATGGTTTCTTTTGGGCTAAAGCCCAAGGAATTGGGCATGGACTTTCATGCAGATGCTGCCTTTGAGGACAAGGAAGTCAAGGTCACTCCCATCATCGGGAAGCTTCGCATACAGATTCAGGGATATTTGGATCATGAAGACTTCCTCATAGCACCACTTACGGGATGTGATGTGATACTTGGGATGGCATGGCATTATTGTTTGGATCCCAACATTTTGCACAAAGAGAAGAAAGTTAAGTTTGTATTGATGTGGGTACTACTAGGAGTACTATATCCTTTGTAAGCCACATTTCTATTTCCAAGGCCTTATTGTTCTCTAGTTTTGCTTGTGCAAAAAAAGGATGGGACATACAGCATGTGTATTGATTACAGGGCCCTTAACAAGGTTACCATCAAGAACAGGTTTCCAATTCCTAGAATCGATGATATTCTTGACAAACTTGAGGGAGCTGCTTGTTTTAGTTGCATTGATCTTAAGAGTGGCTACCATCAGATTAGAGTGGTACCTCAAGATGTGCACAAAACGGCTTTCGGAACCTCATTTGGGCCATATGAATATTTGGTGGTGCCATTTGGTCTTACAAATGCTCCCGCCACTTTCAATAGAATGATGGATATAATTTTTAGGCCTCACTGCAAGTTCACAGGAACTTTCTTTGATGATATTATTATCTTTTCAAAGAGTGAGGCTGAGCATAAAAAACATCTCGCCGTTGTTTTTGAAGAGCTTAGGAAACACAAGCTTTTCATCAATGGAAAGAAGAGTGAATTCTTCTTGTCAGAGATCCATTATTTGGGGCATATTGTTTCAAAAGATGGTGTATGCATGGATCCCGCAAAGATTGAAGCTATTAAGGATTGGCCAAAGCTACAAAACGTTCATCAAGTCAGGAGCTTCATTGGTCTATGTTCTTACTATCGTCGATTTATTTGACGCTTTGCTTTCTTGGCTTCTCCGTTGCATGATTTGACGAAGAAGAAAGTTGCATTCCGTTGGTCCGATTCAAGGAGGACAACTTTCTAAAAGTTGAAGGATGCCACGGGGCTGTGGGATATGTATTCTTTGGACACAGATTTTCAGCTTATTTGGGCTGATTTGAATGATGGTACTCGTGTCCCATCTTATTCGATTCGAGATGGTTTTTTGATGATGCAAAACTGTATTTGTGTGGTCCAAGAATTGTACCAAAGGGTTATGGAAGAGGGTCAAACTCCTCCATATATGCAGGTCATCGTGGTATTCTGGCTACTACACAGGCTTTGGAAAGATATTTCTTTTGGCCAGCTATACGCAAGGATATTGAAGCTTATGTTCGTGAGTGCCTAGTGTGTTAGAAAGTCAAGTTTGACAGGCACAAGACACCCGGTTTGCTTTAGCCCTTAACCATTCCACACAAACCATGGGAAAACATTGCCATGGATTTCATTATGGATTTGCCGAGATCGGCACATGGCAATGATGCAATATGGACTATCATTGATCGTTTTAGCAAACATGTACATTTTATTCATGTGAGGAAAACCATCAAGCTAGAGCACATGGCAAAGTTGTTTTTGGCTCAGATTTTCAAACATCATGGCATGCCCAAATCTATTGTGGGGGATAGAGATCCTCGAACCACTAGTTTATTTTGGCGGACATTATTTGATAATATGGGCACAAAGCTGTGTACATGTATGCGTCATGGAGCCTGACATGATGTGATTTCTTGGGACTAGCTAGCTTGGTGATTTTCTATATTTATGTTCTGGGAAGGTTCCAGAAGGATTATGAGCCCTAGACATTTTACCTGATACAACTGAGCAGATGGGTGTTTTTTCCAGTCTAGCTGCACTCGTGTGTGCATGACTTTGATTTTATATTTGGATGACTTGTTTTGTTTGCCCACGGGCAGGTTGCACAGGTCAGGCAAATGAACTGGGCAGCGAATTTGACGCGCAAGGGTGGGCTGGATGTGCACATAGGGATGTAAGTGTTGGAAGCAAGGCATGGTTGTTATGGTCAGTGTGTACTTGATGTAAGTGTGTGTGAATGGCTGCTAAGCCGTGAGTCAGACCTTAACTTTTAAGTCATGACATTTGAATTCAATTACTATTTTGTGCAACCCCTAGTTAATGATTTTTACTTTTTTGAGGTCTTTGATGAACTTTGATGGAATCTAATTTAATGCATGCTCTTACTCTTCCACATGAGTGGATAATTCTTTTTTTATACGGTGAAGAAGTCATACGTAGTTTTACCATTAACCCTTCATGTTATCCAGAAAGCCACTAGGTGGCAGGTGGTAGGCACCCTTGTCGAAACTTGGCATAACCAAGACAAGGTGCCAAGTTAGGCAGTCTTATGAAGAAGGTCATATTTTGAGATTCCTACAGACAGCCAATTGAGCAGACTACAGAAGCCAAGATGGTGGTATCTTTCCTTCTTGACTTCACATGGATTAGATCGATGCTCTAGTTGGCCTATAGTTTGACCTTGGTGTTCAAAGAGGAACTCGGTTGCTTCATGGCTCAGTTGTATTGGGGAAAGTTAACTGTTCCAACTATGATCATGCTTAACGGGGCTTTTATGTGGGATGTGCTCTGGTGGTATGGGACACTAGAGTGTATTCCCATGTAGGATCTCTGGAGGCTTTGCCGCCGGTTTCTTGTATGAGACACTCTATGCTTTGGCAAAACCGACCTTTTTTTGGGCAAAAAACGGGCTTTGCCACGTAAGCCCAAAAGAGGGCTGAGCTCCGCCCGGGGCTGCCTCATGGGCTTCGAGCGCCGCTGATGGGCAGGGCGGTGGTGGAGCCCTCCTCACTAGCTTCGGGAGGGTGAAATGGATGGCACCGAGGCTAGGCAGGCGGTGGGAGTTTGGACGGAGTGTGCAGCAGGTGCCGGACGGACTGTGATCGCCGGACGTCGGAACTGCAGCTGCTGACAGACGGATGTAGGAAGCTTGGTGTCGGGAACTCCACAGGCAGGGATGTGCAGCCAAGCTCTGATACCACTGTTGGGGACTAGGGTTTCAGAGAAACAAAGACACACACAATGCACACACACAAAGATGGTACACAGTAACAAGCTCTCAAGAGAGTGAAAGAGAGATGGTGATTGTTACTCAAAGTAGATAGATACAAGATGGTGGAGCAAGGGAGTTGACTCCACAATATCATAATACAATCAATTTTCAAATAAGTGTGGTGTCCTTTCACACCTAATATCCAAGGGGAAAAACCCAAAGGGAGAAAAGTGCCCTTGGTTAGCCCATGTTCACATGTGGCACTACTCATAGCATATGTGGCATAACTCATAGCATATATGCCAATAGTCCTTAGCATATCTTGGCATCTATCATAGCCGAGGTCTTTAATAGGGCTTTTTGTGAAGGCCTCCCTCCCTCTTGGACCAATAATATAATTGTCCCCATCCATAAATCAGGAGACCTCAAGATCCCAATAACTACGGAACTATCATGATTGGCCATACCCTTGCTAAAATTTATGGTGTAATACTGGAGGCTGAGATTCGCTCCTTGGCAAAGAGATACATATATAGAGCAGGGTTAAGGAGGAACCACGTGACACAGGACCATATCTTCACCCTTAGAGCTAATGTGGAGTAGTGCGATGGCATTGTATGACTTGAAGACTGGATAAGTTGGGGCACCAAGAGGCCCATCCAGGGAGATCCATAGCACCATTGGGGTGAAGGTGGATTGCCCACTATTCCCTACATTATTTGGATTGCACATTCAAGAGATCTCTAGCAGGTTCAGGGGGCCAGGTTCTTGGCTAGCTAAGACAGTCCTCACAGTGAATCTTGGTAAAACCAAGATAATGTTCTTTAACACTTACACTAGGTTGCATCCAGACAATTCTTCATGTGTAAAGATGATGCAATTACTCGGGGATCACTTTCAGTGGCTCAATCTTCTTCATGTGGTCAGTGCCTAGGCCCGTTTTGCGAGAGGTTGTGCTGACCCGATGTGGTTAGAGAGGCAGTGTTTCTAGGCCCACTTTCAAACTTTCAAGAGCCGAGCAGAGAAAGCTGGTAGTTTGGCACATTAATGAGACCTGTTGGTAGGTATGGTGCTGGGTTTTGGGGACAAGATTTGAGATAGGTGAAGTGGAAACGTAGAGAGATTGCAGGTAAGGATGTACGTTGCATATGAAGAGTAACTCATCAGTGCCACATGAGATTGTGCTTTCAGAGTTTGGGTAGGCCCATTGGCCCTTGATGCTCTTTTCTAGACCACCTTTTACATCTCCTATGTATACATACTCCATAGAGACTGCCTCCCGTGGTTGCTTTCAAGTCTTCTAGGTAGTTTGCAAAGGAGAGACATAGTACATGCTGGTACTCTGGCATCACCAGGTGGCTCGACCACACCCAAACACCCCCCCCCCCCCACCCACCCCTCTCTGCGTGTGCGTGTTCGTTTGTTCGAATGTAGTCTTAATGCCCCTCTTTTGGATCTCTCTTGGTAGGAGATCAACTGCATCATCCCCTTAGACCTGGCTTGTCTCCACACGAACCGTCCATGGTTATCCTTGATGGAGCTTTCCATAAAGCTTCAATTCTACAAAGACCACAATTTTTGAGTTAGAGAGGGCGGTTTCAGTGAGAAATCTGGCTATCTTTAGTATATACAAAGACATTTCATGCCATGAGGCTCACCATTGGTCACTTGAGGGTATCTTTCCACTGCCTTTGGATAGAGAATGGGAGAGCAGAGAGCACACCATGGGACGTGCAGCTTTTTACACTGCTTGACAGGGGAATTAAAGACTGAGGAACACTACTTGCTCAGATGCCAGGTGTACTTTGTGATACGGGTGAGGTTCTGTTGTCTGTTCAGAGAGGGGTTTGGTTCCCTAATGTGGGTGGTGCATTACAACGATTGGAGATGTCTGGGCCTGTATTGCTGGAGCTGTGACGTTAGAGAGAGGCCTTATTGAGGCCAAAGACAGGACACCAGGATGAGCACCTCTTTGGCCCTCCTCACCCCTTGGCTGTCCGCGGCTCGGCACTGCTTGATCCAGCGCTTCTTAGACCCAATTGAGATGATTATCGCCTCCTCTCCGGTCTCAGCTCTCTCCCTGGAGTCCCACAGTGGCCCCTCCAGATTGTGGTGCACCCGTTGGTGGACTATGTCATCTTCAGGTGCCTCCCAGTTGAGACGAGCTCCCATGTCCACGTGGAGGCCCCCTCTGCATCTGTGTGGCTGTTGCCCCACTCAGCATAATGTAGCAGCCGCCCTGTCCTCCCCTTCCCGCTGAGTGGCCCGACAGGTAGTGGGACAGTATATCAGTGGTGGCCACCATCTTTGACCAGGTCATCTTTGTGTTTGCCTGTCATGTGTATGCACTTTTTTTCTTTTCTCAAATCAATATTCAAACAAATAGCCAAAATATGTTGTTAGACTGCTGAGCTTTGATAGTGGAAGATAGTTTTTCTTGTATTGATATGCAGGAACATCCTGAGTGGGAGATTCGTAATGGCTGCGTCTATTTCCAGAAAGTGAAGGAGACAGTGCACAAAGAGATACCTTCATTACAACTGATAAATCAAACCTTGGGTTATGCAAGGGAACTGGAACGCATTGTATGAAAGAGCATTTATGAAGGACTGTCTGGCTTTGGATGGCATATTAAATCTTGAATCAATTCAAGACAAACAATGAAATTCTAAACCGAGTTAGTGAATGTGTCCAGTGAGTCTAGTCAAAAGGAAGATCCTAAAGACAAAAATTTTGAATGGCAGCAAAATGAGGTACATTGAATCTTAGTGGGGTGATTGAACTTGAACTTGATGTGAAACTTTATACATTGGCATTAACTGCATATTAGAATCTTAGTGGTGATTTAACTTGAACTTGATGTGAAACTTTATACATTGGCATGAACTGCTCATCTGAACATCTGGGGGACCCAAGGTACGTTTTTTTTTGGGTAAAGTTGGATTATGAAATAGAAGTGTAGTGCTTAAGACTTTGCTGGCGGTGCTGATGTGTGCAGGGGAGTTGAGCTTGAAGATTCCTTGGAGTGAAGCATGCTGGCTTTAAGGAATGTTTTTTTTTTGGGGGGGTTCGGGGGGAGGGAGGGTTTGTCTTGTGATGTCTTAAACTATGCTGATACAAAGAGAAGTAATTAACTCTTGTATGTTGCAATGGTCATACCAATTTGTATGTGTTTGATAATGTTAAAAGTATTTAACCATAAACAAATTGATTTTGAACCTACGGTTTTTCTTAAATCTCACATAATTAAAACAACACTAAACATTATTTGCTATTTGCATCTAGCCATAATTGTTAACCAACACATCATTTATGCACCAAAATTTAAAGAGTACAATTCTTTGATATTATTTTAAAAGTTCATTTTCCTTCGTTGATCTGATGGTCATTGTCCCTTAAAAATGGTACGAGATACAAATTCTTGCCTAGGAAGACCGAAATGGCTCAGAGCATCATAAGTAATAAGCAATAGAGTAATTGGCACTTGACCACCTCGATTGGGCTGGTTTTGCGAAGATGCGCAAAAGCCAAAAAATGGTCAAAAGTTTCTAGGTTGCAAGGGGATGTATCCATGGACTTGAAACTTAAAACTACTTGGCATTTTTCATTTTTGTGACTACTCCAATGGTAGAGACCTTTCAAAGTTTCTTGATGTTTTGTTTGAGTGTGGATTTATTTGACTTATGATGAAAAGCGTACCATGTCTAGATAGTGTGTGGCTAGTGGAGTGATTTGTTTGGCGATTCGGTTAGCAAAGAAGACCTTAGCATGTTAACTAGTTACACAAAGGGTCCATGAACAACTGTGGTAGTTTGGGCCATGGAAGCTTCAGGCAATTATAGGTGTGCGCGATGCCCTTTGTTCAAGTCAAGAGCTTACCTTTGCCTTGTCGAATCACGTGTCATTGGGTCGTCTTTGCCTTCGATATGGATGCATAACCTCGTCTGTCACGTCCTCAATTTGTTGTCACTAGTTGAAGTGCAATGCAGAGGTTTTTCAAACAAGTTGCGTATCACAGCAGTGTTGAGCGTAAACCCAAAGCTCTCCTTAGAAGGTCCATGTGGGGTTGCAGTTATTCACCTCTAAAATTTAATTATTAAATTATTTAAGTTTCACACCTTACTTATTTAGATATTTAAAACTCATTTACAAAAACACAATTGCCCAATCAATTATTAATTTATCAATCGTCTTCCATCAAATTAATTTACCAACTGTCTTCTCCCAAAGGTCCCATCTCCTTCGCAATGTTGATGAATACTTGTTCCATGATGAAATGTGAGGAATCACCTTCTTGCACTAGTGTGACCGTCATGATTTCTTTTTCTACATACATTTGTACATTGCGATCTACTCCTGACACCTTTGACAACATTTGTTATGTCCTATCAGTTCGTCTCTTGGATGTGCTTGCTTGTACATTATGTTCATGGATATCGATGTGTATCATTTCAAGAAAATAGAGTGTTGAGTGCTAAACGACTTGCTGTGTCTGGTGAAGTTGCATTTTGTGTTGGTAAAAAAAAAAAAACTTTGTTTAGCTCCAAGCGGTGTTGCGCATTGAAAAGCTTTGTAGACGGTGATGCACTGCAAACGATGATGCGCGTTTTGTTTGAATGTTGCACTTCTTCATGGCCACAATCCTAATTGGGTAGAAGACACACTAAGGAATTGAGAAAGCTGAAGGGCCCTATGTGATTTGAGGACACAGCTACGTTAGCGGCTAGATAAGAGGATAGCTGAGCGTTGGCGTTAGCGGCTTGAGACTCAAAGGCGTTGAAACGCTGGTTGCATGCTCACGATGACACTACAGCTACGATTCTGTCATCAACGGTGGTTAGCTACCGATTGTGAGGCACTACGGAGAGCACGAACTGTATTGGCTTGAAAGGAAGTATGTGCCAAGCTTGCGTCAGAGAGGCGATGAAGCCCTCAAAGATTTCACACCTTACAAAGTGGTGAAGATAGGCGATGAAGCGCATTGTTGTCGCCTACCCACCACTGGGAGGTGTTACGCTGTAGAGAGTGCGCCAGAGCAAAGTTGGCTGGTCTTGGCAAGCTCCTTTGCCATGGAACAGGGGGCCTCACGACTCTAGCACAGTTACTCACGTCATTAAGCAAAATGTTGTCTTCTTTCGGTCACATTTAGGTTCCTTGAAGAACTTGATGACTAGAGCAGTTGTTGTGTGATCTAAACGTTATTAAGGCCTCTTAAACCTTCTAATGAACTCATTTGTCTTCCAATGATGTGCCTGCGCTCGGAATGGCCAAGAATCACCCAGTCACAGCTAATGTCCTTCCGCTGTTCAGCATGGATTTCTCTTGTGAAAGCTCCTTTTCCAAGCTACCAACCTTCAATACCGATGCCTTTACTGAGGCTTTGCAGTGTCTTCACCATTTGTTCTGTTTAAGCTATGGCAACAACCTTTGCTGTAGCTTCCTTTGTTAAGCTTAAATCACGGCTTATTTAAAAATTTATAGAACTTGTAGAACAACTATAAATTGATATTAACTGTTTTTATCCACCAAAATATTGTTGAAGTTGGAGGAATCTTTGATAAATTTTTGATGAACTTTAATGCATCTTGCACACACTACTAAGATCTTCACCTCTCATAGGGTACACATTCATCTCATAGGGTACACATTCATCAATCTTTGTTATAAAAGTGTGTTTAGTATTAATTTTTAAGGATTAAACTATGATAAGACCTTGTTTTGCACAAACCTGAAAGCAGTTTCTTCACTGCTCAAGAATTGCATCATTTCATTGTTATTCTCTACAATTCACTACTCTTAAAGCCTTTACAATTTCTTGTAATTGTTATGCAATCTTTGTCAAAAGTTATCAAGATGCACTTAATCTTTCACCAAGCATCACTATCTTGTAATTTGTTGCTTGTTGAGCAAGCCATAGTTGCACAATATGCAAGAAACATGATATGCAGTTAAAGTTTGTGCACTTACTCCAACATTTGTTGAAAACTTCATTGATCTTGAACTGCACTAAAACCTGCACTGAAATTTGTTCAAAACTGTAATGAATCTGCACTCAACACAATACTGTAACTCTGCAACAACAGAAATCTAAGAACTCTGCACAACAATTTGAATTATTATGCACAGTAATCTGAAAACTTTGCACATCAATCTGAATATTCTGCACAGTAATCTTCTTGCAATTCTTCTCCAAGAACTCAAAGATTTAATAATCTAGGGTTTGATCTTGAAAAAATTAGGCCTTAAGGACTGGTATTTGAAACTATAGGCTCTCTAAGCAAGACAATGCAAGAAAATCACTCAATATTGGTTACTAAAATCTCTGCAACCCTAATTTCGAAACTCAAGAAAATTTCAAGAACGCAAGATCAAGAAGATCAAGAAGTCAAACTGTGAAGTGGATTAGGGTTTTAAAAATAATTATTAATACAAATTCAAAAAATAATTAACACAAGTTTCATTGCAAATCTTGTCAAAGCAAAAAATTAGCAAATCTAAAAACTGTGTAAAAATCAAATTTGAAAATAATTAACATTAATCTTGATAAAGAAAATTCATTTTGAAAATTGATTAACAGAATCTCTTAATCAAAGCATTAAGATCTAAGCCTAGAGCTCTAATATCAATGAAAGAAAGGAGCATCTAGATTAGCCTTGAATTAGTCTAATTAGCCTTGAATTAGTCTAAAGTAATTCTTCAACTATTCCCAAGTTTTCTCTTTTTGTCTTGCAAGACTTCTCCCCCTTCATAGGTTTCTTCCTTCTATGGCCTTTTCTTCTTGTTAGATTCTTCCACTAAAGCAGTTAGATTCTTCCACTAAAGCAGTTAGATTCTCTATTTTTCTTTCCAAAATTGGTTGGTTTTTAGCCATAAGTCCGGTTATGGCATTGGTAGGAAGTTTTCTTTTGACTTGTCGGTTACACCAATCATATTGAGTGGTGTGATGGTGGTTAGACCCCACTGTATATTAGTTACCACAGGTTTCATGGGGAAATCCTTGATCATATATGATCTATGCTACAACAACGACTACAAGTGAAAGGTGGTGGTGTAAAAGATGCACCTTGAGTGGTTTGTGGCTATTACTTAAGAGAACATTCAAAGATTTTGTGTGGTCCTTGGTAGTGATAACATTGAAGAGGCATTCTTCTAGTAGTGGCGTTAATATCATGACCTTTTCTTGGAGCAACAAGTTGATACACATGTGACTTCCCCTTGGGTAGCATCAACTACATATTACTCAAGAGTCTTGGATTAACGTAGAGTAGGATGATTGACCTAGGTTTAGAGAGAAGAGAGTAATTAATTGATGGTTATCAAAAGGTACAATGCCTTGAGCCCTATGTCTAATATAGCCCAAGATTTAGAGAGAAGAGAGATGGTTATCAAAAGGTACAATGTCTATGAGCCCTATGCTTAATATAGCCCAAGGTCCCTCCAAAAGTGCACATGTAAATGAACCTAAGCCCAAGTGCCTAGGCCCCATCCCCCATGTAAAAAAGCATACTCAATTCATGAATTTTTAGTCATTTACTCTCCTTGTTTTTCAAGTGTAAGCTTGAGGAATTTTATTTATGTTTTTTTTTTTGCTTTAGAATTAATATACCTATGTTTAAAAAGTTAAATCTTTGGTCACCAAAAAGTCAAATAAATCATGTGGACTTATCATGTATGAATCAAAAGTAAAAAAGATCAACAATACTGTTGGAAGAGATCTTTATTTCACTCTAGTGGTTTAAATGAGCCAAATCCTCCATCTCAAGAGGAACTTTCAATGCATATTGGAAAGGCACATGTTCTTTAGAAAAGATGCTCAAATGTATTATCCTTTCCTACAATCACTAGCAAAGTAGCAAAGTGAGATGCGCACTTGCAAATCCATATCAAAGGCCTCAGTGCTTGATCAAATTCCACTTGATCTCTTTTCAATAGAGGATGATTAGATACTTGATTCATTTTCTAGATCAACTACCACATTCTCTTTATCTTTTTTTATAATTAAATTTATTTGCAATGAGAGGGTGACAAGGAGAGAACGCCTCTCAAAACAGAAAAGGGAAAGAACACTGGTGCAAGGGGGAGAGAGAGAGAGAGAGAGAGAGAGAGAGAGAGAGAGAGAGAGAGAGCTCACAAGGTTCTTACAAGAGATCCAGAACGAAAGAGATGAGTCCAGAAAATCTTTTACTTTCCATTTTCGCCCATGAAAAAAAAATATAAATTTTTTGTTGCTCATTTTGTATTGATTAATTAATAGAAAATTTTTGACATTTTGGGTGCATATATTTAACAATAAGCACCCAAAACCTTTTTTTGCCTTGCATTAATTAAATAATTAATAACCTTAGGAAATAAGTTTTGAATAACCTTAGAAAAGAAGTTTTGAATTAAATTGTATATAATTTCTAGTTCACCACCATTTGGCATGTGCATGGATTGCAAAGGCCGTGCGCCAATGACCGCCTTTCCCTGGAAATTGAAAATGTCATCTCCAATTGTTTCATTTGTAAGCGTAGCGTGGTTGTGCAAGAGATCGCCCGAAGCACATGGGACAAACGGCCGCCATATGCCCTCAACGAGGATCGAGACGAGGGTAGAAACTCCTGTATCAGATCAAGGCTTCCGGAGAGGCTGAGATCATGACAGAGTTGGTCAAGGGTGCTGATTTTTGGGATCTGGCGATAGGTGGGCAATATGAGTGGTGCGTACTACGGCCATCCAGGACGGACAACGAGCTACAGGACCTGATGGAGTACTCATGTGCCGATAGGTGCCGCCG
Source organism: Cibotium barometz (assembly GCF_041138505.1). Classification (NCBI taxonomy): domain Eukaryota; kingdom Viridiplantae; phylum Streptophyta; class Polypodiopsida; order Cyatheales; family Cibotiaceae; genus Cibotium; species Cibotium barometz. The sequence goes on from NC_141060.1 coordinate 57,472,732, forward strand.
AAGGAGGAGGAGGGGGAGGACAGTAGGTGCCAAAGGAGAGGAAGGAGGAGGAGAAAGGAGGTGAAGCAGTGGTGGCCGGCAAGCTGGTCATGTCAAAAAAGGTTTTTCAACCTTAATCAAACTTTTTCTATTAATAAGGGTGACTTCGAAGTCATGCTTATTAATTAATACACACTAACAAAAGTTGTGAATAAGACACACTAACAAAAGTAGACACACATTACACTAATGGCTCTTTTACTCATAGAAATCTGTAGTTCATAAGTCAGACTCCAAAAAATCTACAAAAAAACTCTATGATATTGGATTTCTCATAATCTGTAGAAAATTTCTATAGTATTGGATTTGTCATTTTTGTTGAAAAGCAATCACCTTCTTTGCAAGTCACAGGAGCAATCTCTAATTAGCACAATGCATGAATGGCCTCTCCCCTTCTCTCACAAAGATGAAAAGAGAAAAAGGGAGAGAGAGTTGCAAGACAGCTTGTTGCAAGAGGGAAGGGACAAAATCTTCCCTTCCACACGAGCAGGGACATGATGGGAGAGAGAGGATCGAGAGCTATACATGCACGCACAGAGAAGATCAAGAGCAAGTTGAGACCAAGGGGATTAGCATGCACATAGATTGAGAGGGGAGAGAAATACAAAGACGAAGAGAGCTATCTCTGCAACGCCCCATAGACAACCCTCCCGCCAACCCGACTTAGTTCCTTAAATGTAAATATTCACCTCTGTGCAAGAGAGAGAGAGAGAGAGAGAGAGAGAGAGAGAGAGAGAGAGAGAGAGAGAGAGAGAGAGAGAGAGAGAGAGGATGGTATGCATATGGGTGCCAAATTTTGTTTGGCAATTAATTAATTTGTTGAGGCGGTATAACCTTAGGATTGAGGTATAACCTTAGGAATGAGAAACAAGACGTGACCTAAGGAATATGGACAGAGAGGGAGTTTTGCATTGACTAGGAGGTTGCATTGACATCCAGAGGGGGTTGCATTGACTAGGGGCCCACAAGGGACTTTAAACACATTCCTACATAACAAGAAAAACATTTTACTAGATAGTTTGTAAGAAAAAATGAACATATCTAGTAAAAGTCTGAATCTAAGAAAAGTGGAACACTTCCTAGTTCTTCAATCTAGGAAAACACTTACTATATAACAATTAAACTAGCAATTAATCACTATATAGTAAACGATATAGCAAAAAGTTACTATATAGCAAAAGTTAAGAAAGCATTCACTATATAGTAATTGATCTATGAAATCTTTTCTATACAACAATCTATATAGTAAAATATTACTATATAGCAATCAATAACTAACAACAAATTACTATATAGTAAAATATTATAATACACAAGAACTATAAATTAACTCCATTAACTTTATGCATAGCACTATATATGCAAGAGAACTATTGCACTTTACTCTTATGAAAAGACTTATAAACAAACTCTTATGTATAAAGACATTTATGCTTTTATACATAGCTATATACATAAAGCTATTAATGGCATAAAATTAATAGTCTCTTTAAAAATGCATAGCTCTTATGCATACACTCTTGTGGAGAATGCATAAGAGCTATGTGTTAGTGGACTCTTATATATAGCTCTTACGCATACACTCTTATGCATAGTATGCAAGAGTAGTGTTAAGTACATACACTCTTATGTGAAAAAAAACATCAATGTACTCAAGGATGCCAAAAGCAAGAAAGTAGAGAAAGATTTAGTGAAACATTTGAGAAATCCATAAGGCAAAGACGCACTTTCACGAGTACAAATTAAAGGATTATTTTAATAGTTATAAAAAAAACAAGTATACAAAATTTTGCTTAAGTGAAACACAAGAGAAATCCGTAAGAAAAGAAGCTTAAGTGAAACATAGTTGAAATCTGTAAGGAAGAAAGACATACTTTTATGAATACAAATTAAAAGAGTAAGTGTAGTAAAATAATTACCCAAACAAAAAAAGTATATAAAATTTGTCTTGATTGAAACATAAGAGAAATCTATAAGGAACAAAGATACACTTTCGCCAGTGTTAACTTAAGGATGGAGTTTAATCAAATAATTATCCCAAAAAGTAACTAATTTCTGACTTAAGTGAAATAGGAGAGAAACCCATAAGGCACAAAGACTTACTATCACATGAGAGTAAATTAAAGGATGGAGTGTAGTGTAATAATTATCCAAAAAATAAGTGTATAAAATTTTTCATAAGTGAAACACAAGAGAAATCTATAAGGCACAAAGTACTTTCATGAGTGCAAATTAAAGGGTGGAATAACAAGCATAAAAAGTTTTGCTTAAGTAAAACACAAGAGAAATTCATAAGGCATAAAGATGTATCCTTAGAAGAGTATGTATATATATGTGTGTGTGTGTGTGTGTGTGTGTTTATATATACTCCATATGTATGTATGTATGTGTATATATATATATATATATATATATATATATATATACCTAGATGAATCCAAGAATATGCTCAAATTCACCTTATAAGAATGTGCAATTTATAACCTCATGGTAGTCATCCAGAAGACAATAAACCATTAACTCCATTATGCATAGTATGGATTGGATACTACAACATCTCCACTAATGTCATCAATGCCCAATAGTGGTTGTAGAACTTGGCATCAATATATGCTCCCCCCCCCCCACACACACACACACAAGAGCATAAATTCATACAAAGGTCTATGTACTGAGTTTCTGTCAGAGCTTCAAAGATATAGGGTAGACTCAAGCCTAGTATTAAGGATCATAACAAAAATAGAAATAATTATTACAACAGAAAGGTAGTTGATAGGGCATATGCACCACTAAAGTTAGAAAGAATTGACACACTATCAACTGGCTGCAACTTGGACGAAAACTTCACAATGTGAAATTTGCATGTCCACTAATACAACATAAAGATATACCTAGATGAATCCAAGAACATGTTCAAATTCACCTCATCCACAAGACAATAAACCATCAACTTGGAGTAGCTCTAGCTCACCATCTACATTAATGCCCTTTCAAAGATGTGTACAAAGCCTCCATTTCAACAAACACCACCCCCAAAAGGGGTTTCCCTACCAACTTAAAGCTCAAGTTTTATTTGCCCAGTGAACAAATGGTCTTCAACGATACACCCAATCCATGGTAAGTCCCCACCTTGCAAAGAAACATGTAATACAAAAGTTCACTTGTTTGAAATTGGCTTCCAAAGGCTAGGGAATGTTACAGAGGTTTGCCTACCTTGAGCAAAACTCATTTGCACAACATTTTGTTGCACATTCAAAAAAATTGCATTATAGACTAATGATTAAATGTTCAAATTTATTTGAGACTCCTCCTCACATCAATGGCATGCATACCTATGAAACTAAGTCCCCATAGGCATCCATGGATGTCAGACGGGCGCTCATTGTTACCGGATCTAATCCTCTAAGAGAGTGGACATCAACATGCAAGTAGCCTCTTGAGTGGTCAGTACTTGGGCAAGTAGCTTCTTGTTTTAACACCTACTTCTCTTCCAGATAGACTATCCATGTTGAACTCCACTCTTGGTTTCACCCAACTTCATGTATAAAAACTATAGTCAACTAAACTACAGTCAACTTCATGCTTTTTAAGGTTGGAGAAAGAAAGCCTAAACCCTATTATTAAGCACTACCTTCTTTAGGGTGAGGGTTGAAAACACATGTGGTTCTACATGGTGCTGGCCAAGAGGACCAAGTGGCCCAGGGGTTAATATTAGGGTTATTGTGGGTGTTATACACGGATTGCTGTTGCTCTTATTGGTGGTGGTGGTGCTGCTGCTGGAGCAGGAGATCTGTCCAAGCAGCCCACGCGGTTGTGCTTCATCAACCGTCGCCTCTTCTGCCCATGATGATTGTTGTGTGGGGATGAGATCCAGTACTTTGCAGAAAGAATGGTTGTAGAAAAAGAGCGGGAGATTAGGAATTTGGAAAGGGCGGGGGACACCCACGTGGGTGGCCGCCCATTTCTCCTCAGACCACTTTTTGACTCCCTAAAATGAGATTA
>NC_141060.1:57479272-57504272 GCF_041138505.1 Cibotium barometz
TCATTTCTTTGCTAGTTGTGAGAGGTGGGTTTTCCATTAGGGGGCATTTGAGCATAAAAAGGGCCCTGTTAAGGATCCCTAATTTTAAGGAATTAAGACTAATTTTACTGAGGCTTAAGGAGACAAAGCTCATAATGACGCCTACTTTTGGGCCTAAAAGTAGGGGATCTCTCTAATTTTTGAACTAAGATTCTCTCTAGGATTCTCTTTCTAGCTATTAAAACCTGCCTACTAAGATCCCTGATATCTACGCTTTCATTCTTATTTACTCCACCTTAATAGTCATATTTGAAATTCCCCCCACATTCCGTTTCTTTCAATCATTACTATTATTCATCACGTTTCCTGCCAACCTGCCAACCTCTGCAATAAGATTCTCTCTCTCTCTCTCTCTCTCTCTCTCTCTCTCTCTCTCCCTTTTTTCCAAGCTCTCTTCTCCTATCGAATACAATATGACAGCCCTGAGTCTATCTCCCTCTCCCTCTCTTTATCTCTCTCCCTTTTCATAATAGAATAGCCCTATTGTGAATACAATAGGCCACCCCGAGTCACTTCACAATAGTCTCTTCCATTTTTTGAATGGTAGAAATTTCAGATTCAACAAGAGTACGGAAGGTAGACTTGCATATTCGCATATTGAATGAATATGCACCAATCAAGAAAGAAGGTTTGAATGCACATGAGAAGCATGCAAGAAGACAACAAGGTCGCACTAATGTGGATCTTTGGGTTGATGGATATTTATATCCTAATGATCCTTCTTCGCACTGTCCTCCACCCTTCACTAATCTTCCTTCATTTATTCAATTTGTTGGAGAGGGTGAGAATGGGCTACTTGGATATTGTAGAAGGTTAAGCATGAGCAATGCATGTAGATTCCAATTCCTCTACTCACAAACACAAAGCTTACAAAGCACTTTGAGTAGTGCACATATTGCGCACTACAAGATGCATAAAATAATATTGTAGAGCTAGAGAAAAGAGACAAAGAGAACGAGGTTCGCCTTATGAAGCTATAAGATACCATCTCTCGCATGAAGAGCACCCCCGTGGGAGCAAGAAAGCGAAAGAGGACAATCAATAACATTCAAAAACTCATAGTTGGTGGTGGTGATCACAAGCGAAGAATCCATGCAGCAAGGTTTATTTTTTGTTCTTTGGCTATTATTGTTGCAAATAATTTTGATTGAGGTATTTTTGTTTGTTTTAAGTAATAGATTAAGGTGTTTTTAGTAATCTTTATTGGTTTGTGATAGGAAAGTTTTGAAAGAAGCATGTGGTGATAATGGTCCTCAAGATTTTGGAGAAATATTACGTAGTTGTGTGAGGAGGCATAACATTCTTTCCATCATTCCAGACCCATGCCACAGGTACTCGGAAATGAGATAATGGATGACATTACCAATCTTCTCAGCATTGAGGAGGTTCAGAATGCATGCGATGAGGTGGGCATTAGCACAAAAGGATATCAAGTCCTCCATCAATTGCTAAAAGATACACTCCGCAAACAAGGCATCACAAGGAATATTTTTTCTGTCCCCAGAAAGATAAGATTAGCAAAGAGGACATGCAGAGGACTTAGAGCCCGAGACACTGACTTTGGCAAGCACTTAAGTGCCAATCGAGGATGATGAGGTTGAGGAAGAGGTGGCTATAGACCCAACAGAGTAGAGGGCAGAGGCTGAAAAGGAAACCTTTGAGGCTAATGCATCCTTTATCCCCTTCGATATAGCACCTATTTCATTGGAAGACAGTCAATCTAATGAGAATGAATGGGGGGAGTTGTCATTACCTTCCTTGTCCAGCTTTACTATGGCAACCCAAGCTGATTATGTATTATTAATAGACATTATGCAACATTTCAATATTCGTGAAGACTATTGCTTGGCTGCCTTAGCAAATTTTAGTGAAGCAGACATGGGCTGGATAGAGGAAGGAGTTGACAATTATCTACTAGCTGATTCTGCAGTCTAGGGCTTCGAGTACCTGCCTGGCAAGGAGATATTAAAGAAGATGTTCGATGAAGCTAGGACATATGAAACCCAATTGCCTTCCAAGGAGGAGGGTGCAGCAATTGCCGACCGTCTTGGTTTGGCAGATATGGGTAAATTTCAGGCACCTACTGTGCATGAAGACAGTAAGTCCACGATCCCTTTGTGGACAAGATCCATGCTTGAGGGTGATGAAAATCAATAGGTAATAGAGCCGAAGATTTTTCAAACTATAAGAATTTGATTTACGTGGACTTTGTCAATTGTGTCAATTAAACATATAACATTGGTATCAGGTTTTTGTATATGATGATTTCCTGAAGAGAGCAGTAGGCTCAAGATCATCCGGGGCTTCCACTTCAAAGTCAACAGGTCATCGAAAGGATGTTGCTCTCACTCAATATATGACATTTGAATCATCAAAAGGTATGTGCAAATATGCCACTTGCTTAAAATTGACACAAGCAGTGACATGAATCATGATGATTATAATTTTAATACACGCAGATCATTATATTTCACAAGGAGCTCTCAAAAGACAATGTAAAATTTCCTTTATTCGCATTCAAAGTACTATCTAGGTTTTGTGGTGGAGACGAAGTGCCTTTAAATGCTGAGAAGGTGGTGCTTGTTGAGAAACAGTTTGCACTGCGGGTGTTTGGTCAGGGGTATGGTTGCCAACAAGCACTAAGATGCTCCTACTACTACCTGTCATATACAGCGCATGCTATTATAGTGGGAATTACAGACCCAGACACATTGCATCCATACGAAAAAAGATATCTAATAAGGACAAGAAAAAGCCGATCGAAACTGTTGCCTCCCAACGGTGCAAATGCCAAAAATAGATCTCCCAGCATATGAAGAGGAAGAAGAGTAAAAGGAAGACGAAGAAGGAAGACCATTGAAGAAGATTAAGCCCACCTCATCTAGACCACCTTCACCCAACCCTGACTCTTGAGCGACGCCACAACAGATGGCGCTCTCTCATAGTTGACTGATTCCAAGCACATTGTCGCTTTTCTTTATTAATTAATTATATTGCACGTGTTAATGATGATGAATGTGTCTTTTTGTTTTGCTTTGTGAATCAATTTCCTGTAAGTCCATTGATGTAACTCTAAAAGACTATTGGCTCGATTCTTGCCTCCACCATGTCTAGTGTGCTTAAAGTAATGTTCTTGCCATGTAATGTGACTTCTCCATGCCTTCAGTTGACCATATTGACAATGAACCGTATGTCTTTGCAAAATATGGTGTATGATTATATATTATATGCTGCAATCAATGACAAAACAGAAAAAAATCGGATGTATGTATTAGTTGGTCTCACAGTATTGAGATTGCAGCAGTTTTTAAAGTTCTTACCATGTAATGAGTTATATGTTGATCACTCCATCCTGTAATGAATGCCTTCCTCCAAGTCTCTAATATGTTTTCAAATAATTTTATCTAGCTCTTTTTCTCCATGAATGCAAAGATCTTGTCAAGTGAAATGCGCACATTTGCCTTCTGATTTTGGATTGAACCTTCATTTCCAATGTCCTTGATTGCATTATGTAGATCTTTCCATCGATTAAACATCTTTTGCTTGTTTTTATCTCGACAGTCTTTGAGACAGTATGACAAAAATCATTTAGCTTTCACACCACCTATTGATGGTTTTTTTGGTACTTTGCTGCCCCCTTGTGATCGCTTGTCCTCCTCCTCCTCAATTTTAACATGCCCCCCATGCAAGCCAATGTCTGATAGCACTTTTTCTATTGCTTTGATTGCTTTTAAAGATTCTTTTTTAGGCTTTAATGTCCAAGCAAAGCATATGTACAAATACACCAGCTTCTCTACAATTCTACATAGTGCATGCAATGTGCATATGTGCACTCTAGATAGAGGAATATCAAGTGCTGCTTTGAAATCTTTATCTTTTAGATGCCTGTTAGGAGCTTTGTTCCATAGTACATGATCTAAAGTCTTGGCACTTGACAGGTAATATAGACATGGACTCTTTGAATTTGCACGTTTGCTTATGTTATACATGCATTTTAGAGTCTTCAAATCACATGCCATGTGCCATTCCACTTTACAGTCACAGAACCCAGGCACATGAAGGGCCCTTCCATTTCTTTGCTCACTAATCAGTGATGGAATTGTAGTTTGATGAAACACCCAATGCAAAATTTCAAAGTCTTCTTTATCCACCTCTGTCATTAGGAAGAAGCTCATGTTTAATACAAGTTTCGTGTTTAAATTATTTCAACGTAATACACAGTCATATGCAATGATAAAGAAGATACCTCAAAAGATCCAACTGGAAATATGTTATTCTCCGATTGAACACTGAAATATCTTGCATTATCTTTTGTAATTGATGTGTCTAAGGCTCTCTTCATTAGAGTGATAGTAATCCTCTCTATTTTTCTGTTCTTTAAAATCTCACACTCATCTAGTTTCAAAATAAATTTTAGAACTCCTTCACATTCTTCTTGGCTAATCTCAAAGAACTAAACTCCATACCTTTGCAAAGCTTCAAGATCAAAGAAAATATTATTGTGCTGGTTAAAGAGTATCTCTCTGTCTTTGGCAAACGAATGTTGCTTCAATATGTACTTGGTGGACCAAGCTTCTCAAACGCCTCTGAGTTCACATGTTGGCGTACAGACTTTACTTGCATTGGTTTTGGAAGTAACAAACCTTTATGCTTCTTAATTTGACATTTCTCTGCTAGTGCCTTAAACAGTATACTATATGCTTTCTGAGAGATGCCAATCTCATCTAGCATTGCTTGCACCTGAGTTGCATTGAGCTGGTTCTTGTTCATAAAAGAAGACACATGCTTCTCATTGATTTTTTGAAACTTCTTTTGATACAACATCTCTTCCACTATTTCTTTTGGTACCAAATGACTGTAATGCACTCCAGCTTCGGAATGTACCTTGGACTCTAGATGAAGTAAAGATCTAAAAATAGAATAACATCAAATCTGATTACTTATGTCTAGTTTTAAACAAAGAACCTAATCTAAAAAGAGAAATATATATGAAACAAGAGTTAACATTACCTTACAGCCTGTACTTGCTTCTTCATCCCCACTTCCAACTTTTATTTTCTCTATGTTGCAAAGTTGCCTTCTTCTTTTACGTGGCCCCAACAAAGAATGCGGCCTCATGATGAAACCTCATTGAAAGAATATGTATATTTTAATATATTTAAACTAATTATTATAATAGTAAGAAAATGAGCCGAATTACAAATTTGGATATGTTTTAAACCTTTTGATTTTCTCTCTCTAAGCAGAGTTGGCACTTCTTACAGAGCCCAAAATTGAGTCCACATTTCTCCTAATGATAAATCACATAAATTCACTCACTCAAGAACAGATAAATTACCTTCTGGTTCTCATCCTCTTCCAACAACTTGGATGCATCCCAAAGGTTGATGGAGCCTTCTTCATTTACTTAATAATCAAGGGTGGGTAAGGACTCTCTTCCAATTTTAGTAATTCCTAACTCCTCTTGAAGACTTTGAAATTCTAGCTCTGTGGGAAGAGAAGATTCAGTCTCCTTGGCTTTTTCAAAGCACAATGACATGGCTCTGGGGGCTTCAATGAAGTTCTCTATCACCTCACTGTCCAACTTTAGAAACTTCTCTTTATGTTCATTTTCCACATCGAGTATACCCCTGGCAGCTTCACAACCATTTGCTATAATTTCAAGGCAATAATCCTCCCTTAAATTATAAAGCTTTTGTATGTGGGAGAGAAGAATAAAATTCTTGCCATTTATAAGAAAGGAGGGCAACCCAGGGAGGACTGCCACATCAAACCCTGTGCTTAGAAGGCTCTCCTTATCACCAGAAACTAGGTCCATAACCTCATCAGATTCAATCTCTGTGAGTGACAAATGAAGCTTGTGAAACCTTTTGACCCTTCTAAACTTCCAGTTCATCCTTTGTGTAGTCCTCTTTGTCTGCATGAAGAAATAGATAAGCAACAAATCCAAAGTAGTACTTAAGAACTTTGCTTTTTTTCTTGTTGTGCAGAGGGCAGTGTTCAAGACAAATCTTTATCCTCTTATCTTTTGAATAGGCATCCCACCTTCCTAACATGCTCTTCTTTTTAGATGACGATAGGGCAAAGCTAGACATGTGAACATATTGCGATGATCCCTCATTTATAATTTCTGTACTAACCAATTTACTATATGCCTCCCACTCTTCCTAACATGCTCTTCTTTTTAGATGAGGATAGGGCAAAGCTAGACATGTGAACATATTGTGATGATCCCTCATTTATAATTTCTGTACTTACCAATTTACTATATGCCTCCCACTCTTCCCCTAACATAGAGTTTGCCATGTCCTTAACAATTTGTTCTAAATTAAAGGGCACATTGAATATAGGCTCAACATCTGGAAGACGTTCATCGTGCCCAGCTCTCCTTAATAAATCAAATAGGTTTTCATTGGTGCACTAGGCTCATCTGTTACCTCTTCAAGTGTCTCTATATCTTCCAAAGGATCATAGCAGTGAACCACCTGAACCACCTGAACCACCTGCTCCATGCTCGAATTGCTGGCCACGGCGCGAGGTGGAACAACTAACAAGAAGCGGAATTGCCTATCGCACGATGAATTGAAGGTGCGAATGAAGGGGGAAGGAAGCCAATCCATGGCGTGAGGACGAAGAAAGGACTAGAAACGAATTTCCTTATTGCACGATGAACTGAACGTTGAACTGAAAGCGCAAGTGGAGGAAGGGGCAATGAAAACAATCTACTACTACTAGGGGAAGGGGGACCAAAATAAAAAAAATAAAATTTAAACAAGGCATGGCTATATATAGATATTATTAGGGGTGATGTCATACATGTACAATGGAAGTAAAGGGCTGACGTCACCGAAATGTGGCGTTGTGTCACATGTAGAGCTGACATCATCACCGGAGAGCCACATGTAGGGCTTATGTCATCCTCTCGCAATGATGACATTGCATTTTATAAAAAGGAGAAAATATTCATTTTTTTTGTCGAGTACCATTGACGGCATGAGTATTTTTTAAGTGATTATTTTCAAACTTTTTCGCAGCATCTGCAATCTTTCCTCTACGGCGCGAGTAGACCCTTCCATCAGGCTCCGATAATCCTTATCGCACCACCACGGACAGCGGCTTCTCGACCTCCTCCCTCTACGGCGCAAGTAGTACCCTCTATCAGGCTCCAATAAACCTTATCGCACCGTGGACAGCGCCTTCTCGCCCTCCTCCCTCTATGGCGCTAGTAGACATATTTGACAGGCTCCGATCTCTCTTATCGCATCGTGGACCACGTCGGCCCATCGCCACCTTCTCGCCCTCCTCCCTCTACAGCGCAAGTGCTTACTTCCATCAGGCTCCGATCCTCCTTATCGCACAGTGGACAGCGCGGCTCGTCGCCTTCTCTCCCGATTCCTTCCACCCACGGTGCGAGTGGTCACTCCCCTGGACGGATTATTTCTTCCTTGCAGTATGACTCGTACAAAGCAAACTGTGAGGATGGTGTACCCAGATCCCTCCCTTTCTAAAGAGCAAGATTCAGTGTGAGAGTAAGAGCCAGAGGCAACAACTTCTAATCAATCATTAGAGAAGAAACAAGTAAAGGGTAGAACCAATTTATCTAAGGCAAGAACTTTCCTCCGAGACAAAAGAAATTGTTTGCTGAGATAAGGCAAGCACAAGAGGCTACACATCTGCTCAGGGCACCATTCTTAAGAATTGTAAGAATAGTAAGTGATAGTATCAAAGGCAAAGGACATTATAGATGGCAGAGCAATGCAGTGGCATGTCTTCATCAAGAAGCTTGTGAAGACTTTTTTATAGACTTCATGAATGATAGCTTCATATGTGCTGCCCATGCAAGAAGAGTGACTTTGATGGACAGAGACATGACACTTGTTATTTAGCAGGGTGAGGTACAAGTTTGATAAATTTCTTCATCCCTTGCCAATGAGGGATAAGAAAGCCTTTGAGATCCTTGCAATTCTCCCAACATTGAAAAGGAAATCAAAGGTAGATAATATTAAAGTTGAAGAAGTTACTTCCCTTTCCAAGAAGAAAAGAAAGTTGGTTAGATAATCTAAGCCAGATGATAAGAATTTTGGGGAGGAGGAGGAGGTAAAGGAAAAGGAAGAGGAGGTAAAGGAAAAGGTCTCACATGTGCATGATAGCTTAGAGACCCTTGTGTAGTTGGAGAAGGCCAATTCTCAGAGGCTTGCCCAAGTACTAGGGCAACTAATCTGCAATGTTGGCACAGTGGAGGAAGACTATCTCTATATTGCACCTGGGGACATTTACATGCTGTAAAGAAGGATAGGGAGGTCAATGACATTGTTGTTCTCTTGTGTTTAAAGTATGACTACATTTTTCACATATGTATATTTTCTCATATGTTAATAATGTAAGAATATTTTCTATTTTGTTCATTTATTTATAAACTCTTGTAGGAGACTTATGAAGGAATTGCTTCCAAACCAAGTCAACGAAATATTCATTTGTGATCCCTTAGTGTCACCTGCATTGATTGACATGAAGAAGAAGACTTCCGAGCTGGCATCCTATTTCAAGCCAATGAGAAATAAGAATATTTGTTTTGTTGTTTTGCCAAATGTAGAGAGGTTCATCTCTAACTGATGATTCCTATGCGTTTAAATATTTGACATACGATATTTGCTTTCTTAAATATTTCTTTTACTTTTTTCCAGTGGGACACTGGAGTGCTTGTGTTATTAATCTTCTAAGAAGCACTGTTATTTTCATGAACAACCTAACTGGCATGCATGGGCAGATTAAATTGTAAGTAGTTCTCCTTAATAACTTGAATATTGCGCTTCATTCTTTATTTTTTCTTATATTCAAATTTGATTTTTAATAGGGCATGTAAGAGAGCTATTGCGGCTATTGAAGATGAATATCCAAATTTGAAAAAAAAGGTAGAGTATAAGTTTCTGAATCAGCTAGTGGCTTTACAAAAAGATTCTACCTCATGTGGATGGCATGTTATTGCCAATGTGTGGAAATATCTTTTGTCTAAATATACCAAGATTGATAGCAGTGTAGGTTAAGTTAAAAACCTACTATTTTTGCAGTACATCTTTCCTTAAATTTTTTAACTTATTTTCTATAGGTCTTGGTTCTTAAATTTGAGAAATTTTCTTAATTTGACAAACTCTTGGATCTCACAAGTTTTGGATGTGGAGTATTCATGCAAGAGCCATCAATATTATTTTAAATAATTCAATTACTTTGAATGATCCAGATTCTCCACCATCCCCAAGGCAGTCTCTCCATCTGAGGAAAAGAAGAAAATGCTTGTACAGTCACCACTAAAGAATTTTATGTTTAAGCAAGGAACTCTACAAAAAGAAACCAAGGGTGCTCCTCAACAAGGCACACACAAAGAAACAAGGGGTACTAAATCAGGAAGTACCTCAAAGAAAAGTGGTCCTCAAGTGGGTGCCAAGAAGGGTGTTGGCAAGAAAGCTAAGAAGGCAGTCTCTCCATCTAAGAAAAAGAAGAAAATGCCTGTACAGTCACCACTAAAGAATTTTATGTTTGAGCAAGGAACTCTACAAAAAGAAACCAAGGGTGCTCCTCAACAAGGCACACATAAAGAAACCAGGGGTACTAAATCAGGAAGTACCTCAAAGAAAAGTGGTCCTCAAGTGGGTGCCAAGAAGGGTGTTGGCAAGAAAGCTAAGAAGGAACTCAAGTTCAAGTTTGCTCGTAAGAATAAAACAGTCAAAGGATATGGACATGGAGACAAAGGAGGTCACAAAACCAGAGAAGACAAAGGGGGACATGGAGACAAAACCAGAGGAGATGGAGACAAAATAGAAAGCTTCATTCTCCTCTTTATTTATCATTGTAAATATTTGTGAATTTTTTCTAATTTTATAATCTTGTTTGTAAAGATTGAGAAATTCTCTTCTCATTTTGTGATGTTTTTTTAACTCAAAACACATTTGTACTTGATTTTGTAATGGTTTTGAGATATTGTACCATAATTGTCATCTCGTGACTCGAGTACATCTCTAAAAGGAAAATATTAGAACTCTTAAAGGGCTTCATAAAAAGAGCTCTAAATATTGTAATTCTAAAAGAACAACATAAAAATTTACAAAAGCATAGCAATCACAAGACAAAACTTTTCATTAATGAATTACATACGTAAATTTAAAAAATCCCAAGAGTCTAAATAGACTTCATAAAAAAACTCCAAAGCTTTCTTATTAAGTCATGCTTATACAATCATATTCCCAATTAGCATCTACCAAGGTCTTCGACTCCATTCGCATTGGAATATTTCTATTCTTCACCTTGAATTGTGCCTCACTTATAGGAGGCTCCAATGCCTGCTTGTACTTATACAATTTTCACCACACCATTGGGCAATCTAACGCATATGCCAAGAGGCAAAACAACTTGTTCATCCGCTTGCAATGGGACCCAACTTGTTCATCCGCTTGCAATGGGACCCAACTACTATTTTTCTTCATCCACCGTTCGCATAAAAGTGAATGTATAAGGTAGCATGAGCTTTAAGATACCGAAATGTAACACTGGACTCTACTATTTTGCACTTGAATGTATCATCCTTATGCTGCCCCTCTACAATGTTCCACTGCTCTCAAAGCAAGGTAACCATGTCATCACCTAGTACTTTCTTGCACACAAACATGGTAAGTGTTTGTGAGAAAGTAAATTCATTGAACATCTTAGCAAAAAGATGAATTGGACATACTCAACTCAGACCCATAGATCGAGATGGCTTTGCAAGCTTCAAAGATCCTTGTATGTCACAAAGCATCTTTGATTTCATGACCATAACCGTCCAAGTATCAGGAGTTGGTCATTGAACAGAAGAGAGGAGAGGAGATGTGATGATCTTTACCTTACCAAACCACCGTCATGCATTGGCACCACATAGGAGTGTCGGTAAAAGAAGATCTTTTCCTTAAGAAGGTATGCACTAGTTTTACAAGAAAACAGTGCATCACCAATGTTTGTAGGAGTGCTTGAAATGTTCCGGTAAGGCTTCATAATGGTTGCTCCTCTGCCAAGTTGGAAGGAAAAATATTTGCAACCCAAAAATAAGATCATTAAACATGAAATACGTAGCTATCGTAATATCACATTTGTACATGGCCACCAGGTCTCCATTGCTCGATTTTTTGAATCGCTCTGAATGACCCTTCCAATGAAGCTCCATCACATCTCGTTGTCAAACTCGGTGTGCGGACCAATAGCAGTAGGCTGCAGCAGGAAAACCCAAGCACCCTTGCGAAATGCCTCTCACCCAAGAACCATCATCGTCCCTCTTATTGTACAGTGAGATCTCAATCTCATCTTTTGATCTTCTTCGTAGTGCCGCCATATCAATTGTAAACCCATAGTAGTGAGATTAAGGTTGCACGAATGAGATAGAGAAAGAAAACACGAAGATGCTATGTAGATTAGGGTTTCGAACTTGATAGATATTAAAGAGATGGAAGAAGAAAGGAGGAAGATTAACGAGAGTTTAATTTAGACGTTCAAGAAGAAAACCGAACTTGAAAATAAAATTTATGACTACAATAAAATTTGAGATGGGTTTTTGGAGAGAGAAAGTGACTTTTGGGAGAATCTCAAAAATTTTAAAATTTTAAGGATTTTTTGAGTCTCAAAAAATGGTGGGACCATACCTCTACCCTAACCCGCCTACTTTTTTATTAGTACTAAAAACCTAATCTCCTTCCCTATAGCCTAATCTCCCTCCTTATATTCGAAAGAGACCAAATGTACACAATCCTCTATTCCTATTGGTCCATTACTAATTACTTTCATTAGCAAAAAATCCAAAATATGTTCAAATACCCCCTAATGCTATAAGATTATTATAATTTCTTCTATAGAAACTTCACAATACTATATAAGAAATGCTATTTGCTATATAAGAAAAACTTATTTATTAGTTGTGTAAGATTAATTTTCTATATAGATATTCATGTTTTCTACATAGAAATCACTTTTACTTTTCTATATAGATATTCATGTTTCCTACATAGAAATCACTTCTTTACTAAATCATAGTATTGTGGACCGTGCTACATAGCACGAGTTGTTTTCTGTTCAGTGTTTGCTTCATTACAGGTAGCTTTTGCATCAGTTTCAGTCAGTGGCCATGGCTGATAACAACAATGATGTATTTTGCGTGTTGTCTACTGAAGACAAACTGGATGGAGACAACAACTACCCACTTTGGGTATACATGATGCAGCATGTTTTGGTTGCAAAAGAAGTGTGGAACATTGTGCAGGGTATGGATGTATGTCCAGGTTCTGTGGATGTAGGATCTGTTGAGAATGTTGCAGGTTCTAGCAGCTCTACTGTTGCTGCTGTTTTGCCCACTACTGAACAAGCTCGTTGGGATGGTAAAGATGCGTAGGCTCATGCCTTGATTGCACTTTCTGTCAAACGTAACATCACCCCACATATTTGTTCAGCTAAAACAGCAAAACAGGCTTGGGATATTCTAGCTGGTTTGTATGCAGGTCGTAACGAGGCAAAAATCGCTTACCTACGTAAAGAGTTAAAATTGAAGATTATGCAAGAAGCTGATGACATGAATGTTTTTCTTGCTGAGATTAAAGATCTCAAAGAACAGTTGATTTCTGCAGGTGAGATTATTCCTGATCATTCTCTTGTGCAGACTGTTCTTGATGCTTTACCTGAGACATATCAGACTTTTGCTTCCACGTGGAGACTTCGTGCTGAGGACAGACCTGATGCTGTCAAGTATGATACTTTAGTCAAAAAGCTCTTGCAAGAAGCACAGCCCAGGCAAAACAAGGCCAGGCAGCGTGCAATTGATCAAGCATTTATTGCTGCCCAGCAGCAGAGAAGAAGTGGTAAGGCAGCCCCTTCCACTGTTTCTTCTTCTATTAGTAGGTCTGGAACTTCTTCTTCTTCCACAGGTAGCAACAATAAGTCTGAGAAGGCTCTTGATAAAGGCAAGAAAAAGACCAGGTGCAACTATTGTAAGGCAAATGATTATGTCATTAAGAATTGTCCTAAGCTAAAGGCTAAAGAGGCAAAGAAGAAAGAGTCAAATGCAGCCACAATAGCGGATGCTTCTACAAATGCAGATTCTGCAAATGTTGTGCAAGATACAGAATGGGCGTTTAGCGTATATTGGCAGTATGAACCATCTGTACATGATGCATGTTTGGCAGTTTCTGTTGACTCTCATGTATGGTATTTTGACAGTGGTGCTACAAAGCACATTACCTCGCATCGTGATATGTTCACTTCTCTTGAGGCTGTCTCTAATGGGAATACTGTCACATGTGCCAATAATGCTTCTTACCCAGTGAAGGGCGTTGGTAAAATTATGCTTACTGCTGCAAATGGCAGCGCTTTCACACTTTCAGATGCTTTGTATGTGCCGGGGATAAAGAAGAATCTATTGTCCGTCTCTGCGCTTGCTAGACTTGGATTTGTAGTCAAATTTGTGAATGATAGATGTACTGTTCATGATTTGACTTCTGGTGATACGATTATTGCATCTGGCACCTTGTTTAGTGGGCTGTATAGGCTCAATTCTTATGACAAGTGTGTGGAAGATTCAGCAAATGCAGTTTCTGATGAAAAGGCACTTTCAGATGCAAAACTATGGCATGCTCGTTTTGGTCATCTGAACTTTGCTAGTTTGCTGCGTTTGCAGAAATTTGATATGGTTGCTTCATTGCCCTCTCTTGAGGCACCATTGAAACATGTTTGTGAAGGCTGTATTTTGGGCAAAATGCAGCGTTTCGCGTTTCCAAAGGATGGTTCTGTGCGGGCCACTCGCAAATTGCAACTTGTACATAGTGATGTATGTGGGCCTATGCAATTTGGTAAACACTTGTACTTTGTGACTTTCATTGATGATTACTCAAGGCATGCATGGGTATATCCACTAAAGGCAAAGTCCGAAGTGTTTTTGTGCTTCAAACAGTTTTTGCTTATGGTTGAAAATGTATCTAATTGTAATGTGGGCACCCTCCGTTCTGATGGGGGGGAGGAGTACGTCTAAAGAGTTTGATGCATTTTTGGCTAGTCGTGGGATAAAACACCAATGTACAGTGCCGTATACCCCTCAGCAAAATGGTGTTGCTGAGAGAAAAAACAGGTCACTTATGGAGATGGCACGATGTATAGTCAAGAGGCTGTCATGTGTGCTGCATATGTACTCAACAGGTGTCCCACTAAGGCCTTGCAATCTATTACTCCATATGAAGCTTGGCATGGCAGGAAACCTTCTATTGGTCACTTGCGTGTCTTTGGTTGCTTGGCCTATGCTTTAGTGCCTGTGCAACAATGTAGAAAATTGGATGATAAGGCTATCAAATGCATTTTTGTTGGTTACAGTGCTGAGAGCAAGGGTTACAGATTGTATTATCCGCAGTCAAAGCGTATCTTGATTAGTCGAGATGTTTTTGTGGAAGATGGCAGCCTTTGTTATCATGTACCAAAGAGACAGGTGTGAGCTCACGGGATGTATTTGATACATTGTTGCCTCTATTTACAGGTGGGAATTCAAATGTAAGTCCTAATGAGGCAAATATTCAGCCTATGCAGATTTCAAACGACATCATAAATCAATCTATTTCTGATGAAGATTTACAAGATATAATTCATGAGGATAGGGCTGAAAATGAACAGGCTAGAGGTATGCCTAAATGGCTGGTACAAACCTTGCGTGATAGTAAAATTGATGCACCTATGTCTAGTCGTACTCGTTCAGGTTTTCAGCATGCCTCTTATGCATCAGATTGTTATGCTTTTGCTGTGTCTAGTATGTGTGAAGAGGAAGAACCTCTTTCATTTGATGAGGCACAAAAATCAAAAAATTGGTTGGCTGCAATGCAAAGTGAATATGATGCTATAATGAAGAATGGTACAATGATCTTTGTGTGATTTGCTTATTGGTAAAAGGACATTGGATGTAAGTGGGTTTTTAAGTTGAAACGAAAGCAAAATGACAGTGTTGATTGCTATAAGACTAGACTTGTTGCAAAGGATTATGATCAAGAAAAGGGCATTGATTTTGATGCGACCTTTGCTCCCACTTGTCGTATTCTTTACTAGATGTAAGGACTTTGTTTCCTATATAGATATTGCCATTTTTTATATAGGAATAACTTATTTGCTAGATCAATATGTAGAAAATCAAGTTTACTGGAATAAGAAAAAAGTGTGATATTAAGATCTAGCAAATTTGTCCAAATTTTCTAGAGAGAGTCAACTTTATATAGCAATGTGTTTAAAGTCCCTTGTGGGGGTTGCACTCACATCATCATTCGAGAGGCACTCAAAGGGTTACATGGGGGTGAGAGCCACTCAAAGAGGTAAATTACATGGGGGTTGCACTCATATCATCATCCGAGAGGCACTCAAAGGGTTACAACGTTTAAGTTATGAATTATTTTTTGTTATCAAAAACATTAATATCAAAGTTAACCCAAAAAGCATAACTAATGTAATGAATATCGATTTTGTACAAACGTTCAGCCCCTTATTAATGCTTCTATACTATTCATGCCATACAATATTTTGCTGATCTAGCCTCCACCACACACCCCATACATGCACCATGAAAAGAAAAGGCAGAGCGACTGTTTCTTCGTAGCTTGCGCTCGCTGCCAAAGCGCAGGGCAGGCTGCCTGCCTAAGCAGCTGGTGGGACGGGGATCGGAGACTTCTCGCACGTGTTTGTGCAGATCTCTATTTTCGTCTTGGCCGACACGAGCTGAGGACTAGAGGAGGGATGTTCCAGCACCTTGTCGTTGTAGATACTCCACCATTTCTCCACCAGCATCTTTACGTCCTCTCTGTTCATGTTTTCTTCCTTTCCTGTAAACTTCCAAGGTTTCGAGCCCTGCAGGAAAAAACGTTACCCCCTTCTCCAAGTATCGCAGAAAAGCAAATAGAAGAATATATTCTGATTTTTTTTTCTTCTCAATTCTGCTAATATTATTCTGCCTGACTAAGCTTTACCGTGGCACAATAGTGGACTACTTTCACCTTCTCCAATTCCACGTTCTCTGGATGTCGCCAAAGCATTGCCATAACCAGATTGTAAAGCGAGGGAAGAGGCGAGAAAACCTTCTCAAAGAACACGTTAAGGAAATCCTGCGCACAGGCATCAGACAGAATATTCAATCCATGGGAAGCGAAAAAACAATTTAAACGCAATAAAGCATTCATGTCCGTTTCCATGGCCGTAATAGAATACAGAAAATCCTCGTAATACCAGTCTGCAAAGAGGCGTCCACGCCCTTTTACATGCCGAAACAGACTAGCCAGTCTTTAGAAAACTTTGACAGAACTAGACCGGAAATCGCGAAAAAGCCCTTTACAGGGGGCATCAAACCAGACTTGAACATCGTACTGCACAGCATAGAGATCAACAGCTGAAAGCATTGCATAAACACAATCGCATCGTTACCTGCTCAGCAAATGGTGTCGGAAGACTGGACCGCAAGGCGACCATCAATTGGTCGAATGTTTTCTTGCTCGGCTCATGCACAAACATCCCTGCATTGAAATACTTAGCCGGTGGCTCGCCAAGGTGCTTTGGCCACGGGTTCCTCTCAGGGCATTGCTGACAATATTTTACCTTGAATTGCAGGGAGTGCGACCATGTCTGCTCGCAGAAACAGTCCATGACGGCGTAGAAACGGCCATGGGGTAGGTCGAACAGGTGATCGATATTGTCGTAAACAATGGTGTCGGCGTCAAGATAGACAATGTTCTCGAATTCTTCAAACTGTAATTACGGCAGCAAACGACAGATGGTTAGGCTTTTCCAGATTCAAAAATCGTCTAAAAGCATTGTTCCGGCAACTAGGCGTTGTCCGACCTATCAAAATCATTGTACACTGTCGGCAGAAGCGATTTTGCCTCAAAAATCAGCCTCGATGCTCAAAACAAGACTGAGAACTCTTGATAGAGGCGAAGCAGTATATGACCTCGCCTCGCTTCTTTAATATTTGAATCATTGAAGGTCAAATATTAGGCAAGCGCAGATTGATTACTAGCTTCTGCTGTTCAACGATAAAGCAACTTTATTACGTCTACTGAAGTTTAGACAAGCGGGATTACCAGCCATATTCGAAGCTTAGAGTAATTGATCACATAGTGCGCCATGGCGAAGCTGCACTGGTCGCTTCCTTCGGGTCGGATGGGGTCTATTTGTCGGACAAGGCATCCTTGCATCCGTAGAAGCTTCCTATGGTCTTCCGGCACATCGTCCAGAACAGCCACAACAAGCGGGTAAACCGATTTCACCTTGCGCAGGCTCTTGGCGAGGCCGATTGCGCCCTTGATGTAGTCCCCTGCCCCAGCAAGAAAGGTGACGTAGACGCGTCTGGCAGAGAGGAAGAGTGCGGGGACCATGGCGTTGAATTTGAAAGTCGCTTGAGAAACTCGACAACTAGCAAAATATATTGAGTAGCTGTGGCGAGTGCCAAAGCTGTATGGCCTGATGCTTTTCTTGCAGTAGGTCTCAGGAGCTTCAGAATTGGGGAAGACGGAGGGAGAAACCGAGCTTGGCAGGGATGGATATGGCGGGGCACGTTCTGCGACTGAGAAGCGAAAGAGGGCTCAGCAGGGAGAGAGAGTGGCGACGAGGCAGAGCATAGCGGGGATGGAAACGGGAAGGCCGGCGTAGCTCTGCATCGGGGGGAATGAGAACGGAAATGGTGTGATCGGAAGCATCCAGAACTTTTATGGTTTGGAAAAGCTAGTTCCATCCATGAATCTGCACCACCCATTCTCGCTCCTTATCCAACGACCAAGATCTACCCATGCCACTTGATCTCTCGTGATTTTCCTAATAAAATGTACTAGGTTCCAGAAATTGCTAGTATTACTTCTTAACCTTAGAAAAACCAAACTTAATTTCTTGAGCTTTTCGTCATATATATATAATTCCAGCAACTTCGATTTCTCTCCGAATTTTTCTATCTTTTACTACTATTCAAAACCATCATGCCAAGCATCATAACCTTCCAAGCCAAGCCATGTGCAAGCATGACCGAAAATCATATCAGGTGATGAAACCAAAAGCTGCAAAAGCATGAAAGTTTCTCAAAACAACTCAAGAAAATTCTAAAGAAGAGGAAGACGTCCATACAAGAATAAATAAGACTCAAATGGGAAAAAAAAGAACTCCAAAAAGAAACTTTTATGCATTCTAGTGTATTGATATTGAGAGAGAGAGGGAGAGAGACAGCCTGGGGGAAATCTCAGTGCTGGCATTCTAGTGTATTTCTACATGCCCCACCACAAGTAAGAAAAACTCGAGCAGATTTTAAGTAGCCCTTACTTTAAGGAATATTTTTTTATATTCTTTAGTTATAAAATCAGTATATAGCAAAGATTTTTGAAACAAAAAGCGAATAGATTTAAGAGTTGTCTTTATTTTGATTGGTTGAAAAATGTGTTATTTCAAGAAAAGGGGATAAGTTTCTCGATTTTAAACATCCCTTGATATTTAATTAGAGAGATAGAGAGAGAGAGAGAGAGAGAGAGACAGAGAATGTTTTATTGCACTTAATGAAAACACAAAGTACTGCAATGCATACGATAAGCAAATTTTAACAATAATGTCATTAAATGCTAAGGTTTTTCATATCGTTATCAATCTACTTCATGGCTTTCTTTTTTTCCCATAAAGTTTTACATTTTGAATGAAATCTTGTCAAAATTAGGTCACGTTTATGCAAAAACATTGGTGCGTTGTCATGCTATAACATGCACATACACATGCACAACGCCCCCACCCCTCTTAATTTTTCATTCCCCCTCCTTATTCTTTCCTACCCCACATTTTTTCTCGACACATTCCCCCAACCCACAGGAAAAAAATTCCCTCCCCCTTGAAAAAATTCCCCCACCCTCCCTTCTAATTTCTTTTTTCTTTAAGATTTATAAAAACTAGTGTCGCGACCCGTCTTCGACGGGCAAGAAGCACTTTGCATTTAGGTACATGCAAAGATATATGTGTAAAATCACTCTTCCTTTCCTTTTAGAAGCTAGGCACATCGAGCTACACCCAAACACGCATAAAGATGTACGCATGTATGTACATGTACGTGAAATCCATTGAAACTATACATGCCACAATTGGAAGATATGTGTAAGTGTGTGCGCGCCTATGAATGCATGTGTGCATGTCACATACACACATGTAAATATGTGTCTGTGTGCACACGCACCTATAATATCCATAGATACTCGTCACACTCATACATATATGTATACATCGCCCTCAACTTGCCAAACTAATATATTAAAACATCGTGATTGTTGCCATATATATCCATATAGAAGCTTCTAGCATTACAAACCCATACAATGATGAGTATCTTAACACACCTGAACACAACCTCAAAACAATCTTTGGACAATAGGATTATCTCTCCTTGATAGCCTATATCCTGTGCCTCCATCTGGCAAAATGTATGCCATAAAAAATATTAGCATTGAAAATATAACTCTCGTAGAAAAAAGTTGGATAAGGATAAAAGCTTACAAAACTCATTTGGTGAATTAATATTTGAGGCGAACGGTGTTTGAACAGGCTTGTAAATAGCAAATCAAAAAATTATGTATTGTCTAGTGCCTATGCACCGAAAATCTAACTTATTAGGCTTTTCATAATCCACAAACATTACACATACATGAAGCTGATCTGCAACCTTCCACAATCGTAGATTGTAAATTCCTAGGAGCCCAAAGCTCTCGTCGTAACTGTCTCGACCATACAAACCCAACAATAATCTGTTCTAAAAAGTGAAGATATTCCTTGTTGCAAATGAATGTTTCAATAAAAATATAAATTAATCCAACAAAACACAAAAGCTACATAAAAAGAAAGTTTGTATATATACCATAAAACACCAGTGCTCTCTAACAGTTCGATAATTAGAGAAGCTGTTGCTTGGCAAATGAAGGGTCTACAATTCAGCCATGAATATTAAAAAAATCTTAGAAAACAATAATACCTAAATTATATAGCAAACGTCTAAAACATTTACCTTTAATATCTTGTCTATCACCATAAATGAACGAAAATGATCTCCTTGCCACATCCATCCTAAGCAATATATCCCTGATATCAAATATAACACACACACTCTCTCTCTCTCTCTCTATACACACACACACATACACACTCTCTCTCTCTACACACACACACACACACACACACACACACACACACACACACACACACACACACACACACACAAACACAATATAAGGGCAGTGTATATAAAAGCAATCCAAAAGCAAACAAAGACTGCACTTGCACATCTTCAGAAACATTCTCCAATCAAATGCTTCCTCCATTGCACAAAGATAGGTATAAATGTAGTCTCTTACATTTGCAAACTACCATTTAGATTTAAATTCTTTGACATGCCATTTGCAAAACCTCTTTGTAGACAACATTGGTTGTGAAGAGTTCATTTGAACCTATTGTGCCACTTTCATATTCCACAATATGCTTTACACACACTTTCACTGCATTGGATGATCTAACACGTGACATAGCGACGTACAGTTGTCCATGTGTGAATACTTGCGTGGCTAGGTAAAGTCCCAATACACTCAATGTTTATCCTTGGGACTTATTTATTGACATACCAAAAGCTAACCTGACAGGAAATTGCCCCCTTCTCATGTCAAACGGCAATTGAAGCATAGTAGGCACAAATGGTATCCTGGGAATAAAGACTCTGTCTCCAATGTTTGTACATGTAATGATTTCTGCTTCTATCACCTTTGAGTTAAATTGCTTGCATATCAATCTGGTACCATCACAAAGTCCGCGTTGAGGGTCCAAATTGCGGAGCAAAATGATGGACGCATTAATCTTTAGAAGTAAGCGGTGAGGAAGGTAACCACCACCTAAGTTCAAATTGTTCAAGTACTCAATTGGATATAGTATTGCATCATCCTCGTAAGAAACAATAGAAACTGCACTAAGGTATTCTCTTTCAAGACCAGGCAATGAACTCAAGGCTAGTTCATTGATCTCATCAACCTCTAAATTTCGTGGTGTAAGAATAGCATGGTCTTTGAAGAAGCATGCATAATCCTCAACTCTATGAAGATCTTTGTATACCCATTCTACCAAACTCAAAACAGAGTTGCCATGGATCAACATTTGCGATGGAATTACTACTCTGCCTTCATTGTTTGGCTGACCTATAGTGCCATCCCCACTTTGTAATGTCCATTTGACAAATTCATGTTCTATACCACAGTAAGCACTGTGTCTAACTCGCATGTTTTGGGTGAGCTTTAAAACACTCACTTATCTCTAAATATGTGACAGACATAACGTTGCATCAACAATGTCTTCACGCGATCCCTTTGGCACAACTGGTAAGATTTGCCTAAAGTCACTACCAAAAAGCATAACTTTTCCACCAACTTGGAACATGGAAATAACGACGCTCAAACTCGGCAACCAAATTCACCCTTTCCTCAAAGGAAAGAGTGCTTCTTGAAAGATCCCTATCCCCACCGTGCAACGAATTCAGAGGTGCTAGTAGCGGAAAGTAGCACTTCTTGCGCGGGGTAGGGTCCCTCACTCGGGGCCTCGCCCCCCCCACGGATATCCGAACAAGAGACTAATTAATCAGTTCTTCCAAAACCGCAAACCCAGAAAAACTTCCCTTGCTTGGAAAGCACGGGCGATTCCTCCAGGATAATTTTACTCTAATGTAGTCAAAAGCCTTAACTAACTGAACTGATCTGACCGAACCTGTAAGTCCCATAGTCAGATCAAGGAAAAGATTGCACTTGGATCATAGAGACCAACGCTTTTTTCCTCATTGAGAGGCACAGCCGTTGATTCTTTTCCATGGAACAATTTTTATCCAGGATTTACTTCATCTATCATACCATAACAGAATTGAGTCTCAATTTAGGGATCCATCAGTCCAGCCTAAACCCCATCCAGTCCCGTGGGTTAGCCAACCGCTCAACCTGGTATCCATTTAAGAATTTGGTTAGGTTTTGTCCCGAGTACCAGGGAAAAGAGTTCCCAGGTCCCGTAGCCGGATATTCATGCAAACTTAAAAGTAGTCACACCACTTACACACCCAATATGAAATTGTCTTTTTCACAGAATCAGCTGTCTTTAAAACAATCATTTAATGAAACCATAGTGTCACTGATCATAATCCTCCAAAATATCCGGTTGAATCCTAATTTCCAAAATATCCGGTTGAATCCTAATTTCTAATTTTTCCTTCATCGGTGTCCCTATGGCATCATTGGTAACCAGAATGCTCACCACCTGTCCACTCAGGGGCCTTTTCGATAGTTCCTAGCTCATAGTAACCGGCAATATTTTCACTTATGAAAATCAAAATGAAATCTCCGTTGAAGATCAGCAAGATCAACCAACATAGATCTTTATAAACGAGCCATGGACTCATCCGTTGAGGACCAGCAAGGTCAATCAACCAGATCCATGCTCGAATTCAGAAAACAACTCTTACTCCTTGTTTTCCAATATCTTCCCCGATGCACGTGTGGGTATCTTCGGCGACCCAGAGCCTGAGCACCGTATGGTCAGCACCCTCTAGGATCCTTCGGCACAGGTCACCTAGTGCTTCACTCATAGGCCGCTTCCTTGGTCCCTCATCCATTGTACCGGAAGCTCACCATTTAAATCAAACCGAGGCTGGTCAAGACCTCGATCGACCTTGCTACGCGAGACGTCCTCCATTGACTCTCTGTCAGCTGTTGCAACTTTATCAGATTAGGTCCCCACCCACGACCTCATTCACAAGACGGTCAAAATGCTTCCCCAGCATTTCTGACATAAAATAGTCATTTAAAAACAGGTCATAAATACAGTTTCTATAACGAACTCTCGTCTTTCCACATTGTTCCACATCAATCCACATTATTTAAATCACATTCATTTCATATGTATTCCCATTCTTATCCACATTATTTAAATCACATCCATTTCATATGTATTCCCATTCTCATCCAATCACATCATTTTCATCTCATTATATCTTTCCTAATTTATCTTTTTCATCTCATTATATCTTTCCTAATTTATCTCATCAGATCTCATCCACTCGCATCTACCCATCTCCACATCTCATCACATCACATTCATTCATATCTCATCCATTCATATCTTTCCTCATTTATACTCATCGGATCTCATCCACTCGCATCTACCCATCTCCACATCTCATCACATCACATTTATTCACATCTCATCCATTCATAACTACCCCAATCCACATCACATCACATCACATCCATTTCATCTCACAACTCATCCATGCACATCCCAATTCACATTGACACATTCACTTATATCCATCACATTCATTCTTATCACCATCCCATCACATCACATTTATCCACATCATATCTTATTCATACACATCTCATCTCATTCATCCACATCCATCCAATCGTTCACATGTACGATTACCCACATCTATTCATACATTCATATCTATCACTTCACATTCATATATATTCATGTCACATCACATCTCTTTACATCACATCACATTCTTTCACATACACATACACATCCATTCTTTCACATACATATCCACATCCATTCTTTCACATACATATCCACATCCATTCTTCACATACATAGCCGCATCCATTCTTCACATATACATTCACATCCATTCTTCACATACACATTCACATCCATTCTTTCACATACACATTCGCATCCATTCTTCACATATACATTCACATCCATTCTTCACATACATAACCACATTCATTCTTTCACAGACACATTCGCATTCATTCTTCACATATACATTCACATCCATTCTTCACTTATACATTCATATCCATTTTCATCACATATCATCCACTCATATCCCATATCATTCATTTACATCCTGATTCACATGACATCACATCTCATCCATTCATTCAAATCTATCTGATTCACATCACATCTATTCACCTCACATCTCATCACCTCTATTCACATCGCATCACCTCTATTCACATCTCATCACCTCTATTCACATCGCATCCATCCATCCATTCATTCACATCTATCTGATTCTCATCACATCTCATTGCATCTATTCACCTCACATCTCATCACCTCTATTCACTTCACATCCATCCATCCATCCATCCATTCATTCACACCTATATCTGATTCTCATCACATCTCATTACATCTATTCACCTCACATCTCATCACCTCTTATTCACATCACATCCATCCATCCATTCATTCACGCCTATCTGATTCTCATCACATCTCATTACATCTATTCACCTCACATCTCACCACCTCTTATTCACATCACATCCATCCATCCATTCATTCACACCTATCTGATTCTCATCACATCTCATTACACCTATTCACCTCACATCTCATCACCTCTATTCACTTCACATCCATTCATCCATTCATTCACACCTATCTGATTCTCATCACATCTCATTATATCTATTCATAGAATTTAAACATAGAATTTAAGAGAATTCTAATTTTGATATAAAGATTCTTTACGCATCTATGTATGCATAAAAATCAACTTCAGTGGGAATAACACTTTTATAAAAATCCTTTTATGCATCTATTTATGCATAAAAATCAACTTTAATGAGAATAACACTTTTGAATTAAAAATAAATCCTTTATGCATCTTTCTATGCATAAAATCAATTTTAATGAGAATAACACTTTTGAAATAAAAATAAATCCTTTATGCATCTTTCTATGCATAAAATCAATTGTAATGAGAATAATACTTTTGAATTAAAAATAAATCCTTTATGCAAGGCTTTCTATGCATAAAATCAATTTTAATGAGAATAACACTTTTGAATTAAAAATAAATCATTTATGCATCTTTCTATGCATAAAATCAATTTTAATGAGAATAACACTTTTGAAATAAATAAATCCTTTATGC